>NC_086449.1:703824770-704124770 GCF_028390025.1 Pseudophryne corroboree | reverse complement strand
GTTAGCCTGGTGCTTTCTTAAACATATACAGTAGGTATGTATAGCAGCAGAAGTGAGCAGCACTCTTGGGTCTTATTCATATAAATCAACAGGTCATCATCCTGGAAGTTATACCTATAACTTCTAGGATGATGACCTGTTGATTTATATGAATAAGACCCAAGAGTACCGCTTACTTTTGCTGATATGTGTGTGTGTGTGTGTGTGTGTGTGTGTGTGTGTGTGTGTGTGTGTGTGTGTAGATCAGAAAAACATAAAGATTTGTGAAGTATAAACGCGGTGGCTGAAAGCTATTTGTATGTATATATATAAATATATATATAAATATATATAGTATATACATATATATATATTGTCGAAGTCGAAAATATTTCAGTACACACATCACGTACAAACTACATACAGATGCGCGTACTTGTTCTGCCGTGCGAGCACATATTCGCAATTTGCGTATGATCGCTCCAGCGGTCCTGCGTATTAGCGCGTGGTATGAGTAATTACGGTAGTGTTTGTGATCGCGTGGAAAAGCCATAAAAACACATTACATATTTAATCCAAATAGTGCACAATGTACACATAACCCACATGCACCGCACCGGCGATTTATACTTGTTTAAATGGTACAGCAACAAAGGGATTCACCTTTACAGAATAGGAGGGGACAGAACTAGGTTATAAGGTGGTGTTTAGTATCCAGCTGTAGGGTATTTTAAGAGCAATATTCCGGTGTTGGTTTGCAGAAGATCGCACGCTGCTGCGAATAGTTATGCGCAGGAACAGAATATTAATATTAACTGTATTTACTGTACTCTTGATATGCGGCGGGAACCCAGAGGAGAACATCTGCAAGTGCACCTGGACCAGATATCGCCCACCTATTCAAACCGACCTATGACCTCTCCTGTACTGTAAATGACCATCCCAGTGTCCAGTGGACAAAGAGATTACAGCTTTCATTGTGTTAGGTTTTGGACAAATGTATAAAAAGCCAGCTGCAGGCCAGGTCACTCTCTCAATCTCTGAAGGTCATCTACCTTGATGACTGAGGACCGGACCGGGAAGCGCAGGCGAAACCAAACGTATGTACCATTGCATTGTAGCCTCTTTTCTGTTAGTATGATTGTATTGTTGTTGTAACCCCCTTTTATCAATTATATGTTGGTGGGTCGGATCCCAACATCTTAAATACAATTGGTGTAGTGTCTTCGCCCTACTAAGATTATAAGTGTACTTCAGGCACACATGTAGCTACATTGTGCTCACGGCGCGTCGGTGTGTGCGTACGCTAAGTTAGTAAAAAGTACGTATGTTAAAGATTACATCCAGCAGCCACAGCTGCTCGAATTTCAGTGTAAAAGGTATAGCTTTTTGTCCTGTATGCAAATCAGCATTCACAGTTGGGGGCACGTCCGGTTCACTACATACTCACAGACTTGCAGCTAACAAAACAGACTTTGATCTATCAACAAAGGGTGGGGACTTTCTGGTTGCTTTGGTGTTCCTAATCCCTATTATTCTGTGTTGTTAGATCACGTCTGTACTGCAGTCTTAAGGGATGCTAGTGTGAAACCTGGACACAGGAAAAAAGCCGTTTATTATCTCAGTGTAATAAAGCGTATACAGGGCGTACCGATACTTTGCATACCATTTCATATTGTTGCCACAGGTATAGTTTATTAGGTCATTTTAGACCTGTGTGAAATCGGATACATTTGTTTGCTATATAGATAAATTTGAAATAAATGTATTTAAGGGAGTAATTATAAAAACACAAAACGCATTTCTGGCCCAGTCATAAAGGGTTATACAGAACAAGTGTGGGTTGTGTTTGTGGGCGATTATAGTTTGTATTGCTCACATTTTTAGAGATTGTGTGATTTGTTTTATTGCGGACGCACTTTTGTACACGTGGTCCGGACAAAGTACAGGAGAGCGCTCGTGGCGTAAAAGGCACGCTGGTCGCGTGTTTACGCAAGGTTGCGTAAGAATACGGACGCTAAGTACAAATTACACAATATTTGTTCAATTAAAGGCGGGATAGTGTACATTTAATACAATAGCACATAACTATCCAATTTCAAAAACAGGTTACCTTAAAAATTTAGTTTAAAAACTGAAAGTACCTCTGGGGTAAAGCAGCCGACCTAAGGGAGTAAAAATTTTCTGTACAGAAAAGAAAAACAAGGTGTATTTGAGTGAGTGAAAGTAGGAGTGAGTGGATTTGAACCCCGGAATTCGGGATCCCGTCGTTGGTACACCAAGTAAGTAAGTGGATGCTTGGCGTCGTGAGGCGGCTGACTCACGTTAATATAGATAGAGATAATACGCAAATCGTGAGGAGATTTGTAGAGGAGCATAATATAGAATTGTGCATTGTGCAGAAGTTTAGAAATTGTAAATTGAAGTTTAAAGGTTTTGTATTACGCTACGGCAGAGGTTTCGCAGCGTGTGATTCGATTCCAGTGGTCGTAGGGCGGATAGGTAACAAGTACCTATATGCTGTGCGATTGGACTGCATGTTTGTGGGTGCAATACATAGCGCAACTTGATACCCCTTTACTAGCTTTTGTGTAAAATCGCGGTATCATTAGCGCTGTGTAGAGCATACGCAAGCGTGATTTGTGTAAGTCAAAAAGGGAAGTTTTCGCTGGTCTCTCTCAGGAAAATCTTCAATGGTGGATATTCACTGGAAAAGGTAAGTTATTACTAAAACTTCTAGTGAATAGAAGCTAGTTAGGGCCTCACTGGGTATGCAGTGGTCACTATTGGAGTGAGTCGTGGTACGTCAGCGGAGAAGGAGCGAGTGAAAGCGTTAGGTGTCGATAATGACGATATTATCCTAAAAAGTAAAGCTATACCTCTAAATACACTTTTACCTTGGAGCCGCTGCGGCCGCTAGACTTAATACACACGATACGCACTATGCACGCTATTTGCGTACAGAGTCCCGTACCTTGTACGGACTTAGCGTACAAACGCCGCGTTGGGGGTACAAAGTACACACAGCGCGCGCACAAAGTTTTGATAAACTTTAAACCTTATTTCTCTAACGTCCTAAGTGGATGCTAGGGACTCCGTAAGGACCATGGGGAATAGCGGCTCCGCAGGAGACTGGGCACATCTAAAGAAAGCATTAGGACTATCTGGTGTGCACTGGCTCCTCCTCCTATGACCCTCCTCCAAGCCTCAGTTAGATCTCTGTGCCCGAACGAGAAGGGTGCACACTAGGGGCTCTCCTGAGCTTCTTAGTGAAAGTTTTAGATTAGGTTTTTTATTTTCAGTGAGACCAGCTGGCAACAGGCTCACTGCATCGAGGGACTAAGGGGAGAAGAAGCGAACTCACCTGCGTGCAGAGTGGATTGGGCTTCTTAGGCTACTGGACATTAGCTCCAGAGGGACGATCACAGGCCCAGCTTGGATGGGTCCCAGAGCCGCGCCGCCGGCCCCCTTACAGAGCCAGAAGGCAGAAGAGGTCCGGAAAATCAGCGGCAGAAGACGTCCTGTCTTCAACAAGGTAGCGCACAGCACTGCAGCTGTGCGCCATTGCTCTCAGCACACGTCACACTTCGGTCACTGAGGGTGCAGGGCGCTGGGGGGGGGGGGGCGCCCTGAGACGCAATAAAAACACCTTGGATGGCAAAAAAATGCATCACATATAGCTCCTGGGCTATATGGATGCATTTAACCCCTGCCAGAATCCATAAAAAAGCAGGAGAAAAGTCTGCAAAAAAGGGGCGGAGCCTATCTCCTCAGCACACTGGCACCATTTTCCCTCACAGCTCCGTTGGAGGGAAGCTCCCTGTCTCTCCCCTGCAGTCACTACACTACAGAAAGGGTTAAAAAAAGAGAGGGGGGCACTAATTAGGCGCAGTATTAACTATACAGCAGCTATAAGGGGAAAAACACTTATATAAGGTTATCCCTGTATATATATAGCGCTCTGGTGTGTGCTGGCAAACTCTCCCTCTGTCTCCCCAAAGGGCTAGTGGGGTCCTGTCCTCTATCAGAGCATTCCCTGTGTGTGTGCTGTATGTCGGTACTTTTGTGTCGACATGTATGAGGAGAAAAATGATGTGGAGACGGAGCAGATTGCCTGTAATAGTGATGTCAACCCCTAGGGGGTCGACACCTGAGTGGATGAACTGTTGGAAGGAATTACGTGACAGTGTCAGCTCTGTATAAAAGACAGTGGTTGACATGAGACAGCCGGCTACTCAGCTTGTGCCTGTCCAGACGTCTCATAGGCCGTCAGGGGCTCTAAAGCGCCCTTAACCTCAGATGGCAGATATAGACGCCGACACGGATACTGACACCAGTGTCGACGGTGAAGAGACGAATGTGACTTCCAGTAGGGCCACACGTTACATGATTGAGGCAATGAAAAATGTTTTACACATTTCTGATAATACGAGTACCACCAAAAAAGGGGTATTATGTTCGGTGAGGAAAAACTACCTGTAGTTTTCCTGAATCTGAGAAATTAAATAAGGTGTGTGATGATGCGTGGGTTTCCCCCGATAACAACGGATAATTTCTAAAATGTTATTGGCATTATATCCTTTCCCGCCAGAGGTTAGGGTGCGTTGAGAAACACCCCCTAGGGGGGATAAAGCGCTCACACGCTTGTAAGGGCTCTACCTTCGCCTGAGATGGCCGCCCTTAAGGATCCTGCTGATAGAAAGCAGGAGGGTATCCTAAAAGGTATTTACACACATACTGGTGTTATACTGCGACCAGCAATCGCCTCAGCCTGGATGTGCAGTGCTGGGTTGGCGTGGTCGGATTCCCTGACTGAAAATATTGATACCCTAGATAGGGACAGTATATTTTTGCCTATAGAGCATTTAAAAGATGCATTTTTATATATGCGTGATGCACAGCGGAATATTTGCCGACTGGCATCAAGTCTAAGCGCGTTGTCCATTTCTACCAGTAGAGGGTTATGGACACGTCAGTGGTCAGGTGATGCGTATTCCAAACGGCATTTGGAAGTATTGCTTTATTAAGGGAGGAGTTCTTTGGGGTCGGTCTTTCAGACCTCGTGGCCACGGCAACAGCTGGGAATTCCACGTTTGTACCCCAGGTCGCCTCTCAACATGAGAAGACGCCGTATTATCAGGCGCAGTCTTTTCGTGGACAAGCGGGCAAAAGGCTCCTCATTTCTGCCCCGTGACAGAGGGAGAGGAAAAAGGCTGCAGAAATCAGCCAGTTCCCAGGAACAGAAACCCTCTCCCGCCTCTGCCAAGCCCTCAGTATACGCTGGGGCTTTACAAGCAGAATCAGGCACGGTGGGGGGCCCGTCTCAATGAATTTCAGCGCGCAGTGGGCTCACTCGCAAGTAGACCCCTGGATCCTTCAGGTGATATCTCAGGGGTACAAATTAGAATTCGAGACGTCTCCCCCTAGCCGTTTCCTAAAGTCAGCTTTACCGATGTCTCCTTCTGACAGGGAGACAGTTTTGGAAGCCATTCACAAGCTGTATTCCCAGCAGGTGATAATCAAGATACCCCTCCTGCAACAGGGAACGGGGTATTATTCCACACTGTTGTGGTACCGAAGCCGGATGGCTCGGTGAGACCGATTCTAAATCTAAAATCTTTGAACACTTACGTACAGAGGTTCAAATTCAAGATTGAGTCACTCAGAGCAGTGATTGCGAACCTGGAAGAAGGGGACTACATGATGTCTCGGGACATCAAGGATGCTTACCTTCATGTCAAAATTTACCCTTCTCACCAAGGGTACCTCAGGTTTATGGTACAGAACT
This sequence comes from Pseudophryne corroboree, assembly GCF_028390025.1. Classification (NCBI taxonomy): domain Eukaryota; kingdom Metazoa; phylum Chordata; class Amphibia; order Anura; family Myobatrachidae; genus Pseudophryne; species Pseudophryne corroboree. The sequence continues at coordinate 704,119,003 of NC_086449.1, read as the reverse complement.
GTCACTATCAGTTCAGACGCTGCCGTATGGATGGTACACGGCACCCCGGGTCTTTACCAAGGTAATGGCCGAAATGATGATATTCCTTCGAAGGAAGTGAATTTTAGTTATCCCTTCCTTGGACAATTCCCTGATAAGGGTAAGATTCAGGGAACAGTTGGAGGTCGGTGTAGCACTATCTCAGGTAGTGTTGCGGCAGCACGATTGGATTCTCAATATTCCAAAATCGCACCTGGTTCCGACGACGTGTCTTCTGTTCCTAGGGATGATCCTGGACACAGTCCAGAAAAAGGTGTTTCTCCCGGAGGAGAAAGCCAGGGAGTTATCCGAGCTAGTCAGGAACCTCCTAAAACCGAGCCAAGTCTCAGTGCATCAATGCACAAGGGTTCTGGGTAAAATGATGGCTTCCTACGAAGCAATCCCATTCGGCAGATTCCACGCAAGAACTTTCCAGTGGGACCTGCTGGACAAATGGTCCGGATCGCATCTTCAGATGCATCAGCGGATAACCCTGTCACCAAGGACAAGGGTGTCCCTCCTGTGGTGGTTGCAGAGTGCTCATCTTCTAGAGGGCCGCATATTAGGCATTCAGGACTGGGTCCTGGTGACCACTGATGCCAGCCTGCGAGGCTGGGGAGCAGTCACACAGGGAAGGAATATCTAGGGCTTATGGTCAAGCCTGGAGACATCACTTCACATAAATATCCTGAAGCTAAGGGACATTTACAATGCTCTAAGCTTAGCAAGACCTCTGCTTCAAGGTCAGCCGGTGTTGATCCAGTCGGACAACATCACGGCAGTCACCCACGTAAACAGACAGGGTGGCACAAGAAGCAGGAGGGCAATGGCAGAAGCTGCAAGGATTCTTCGCTGGGCGGAAAATCATGTGATAGCACTGTCAGCAGTATTCATTCCGGGAGTGGACAACTGGGAAGCAGACTTCCTCAGCACGACCTCCACCCGGGAGAGTGGGGACTTCACCCAGAAGTCTTCCACATGATTAAAAACTCGACAGGTATTGCGCCAGGTCCAGGGACCCTCAGGCAATAAGCTGTAGACGCTCTGGTAACACCGTGGGTGTACCAGTCAGGGTATGTGTTCCCTCCTCTGCCTCTCATACCCAAGGTACTGAGATTGATAAGATGGAGAGGAGTAAGCACTATATTCGTGGTTCCGGATTGGCCAAGAAGGACTTGGTAACCGGAACTTCAAGAGATGCTCACGGAGGATCCGTGGCCTCTACCTCTAAGAAGGGACCTGCTCCAGCAAGGACCCTGTCTGTTCCAAGACTTACCGCGGCTGCGTTTGACGGCATGGCGGTTGAACGCCGGATCCTGAAGGAAAAAAGGCATTCCGGATGAAGTCATCCCTATCCTGATCAAAGCCAGGAAGGATGTAACCGCAAAAACATTATCACCGCAATTGGCGAAAATATGTTGCGTGGTGCGAGGCCAGTAAGGCCCGACGGAGGAAATTCAACTGGGTCGATTCCTACATTTCCTGCAAACAGGAGTGTCTATGGGCCTGAAATTGGGGTCCATTAAGGTTCAAATTTCGGCCCTGTCAATTTTCTTCCAAAAAGAACTAGCTTCAGTCCCTGAAGTTCAGACGTTTGTAAAAGGGGTACTGCATATACAGCCTCCTTTTGTGCCTCCAGTGGCACTTTGGGATCTCAATGTAGTTTTGGGTTCCAAAAGTCACATTGGTTTGAACCACTTAAATCTGTGGAGTTAAAATATCTCACATGGAAAGTGGTCATGCTGTTGGCCCTGGCCTGGGCCAGGCGCGTGTCAGAATTGGCGGCTTTATCCTGAAAAAGCCCTTATCTGATTTTCCATTCGGACAGGGCGGAATTGAGGACTCGTCCTCAGTTTCTCCCCAAGGTGGTTTCAGCGTCTCACCTGAACCAACCTATTGGTGGTGCCTGCGGCTACTAGGGACTTGGAGGCCTCCAAGTTGCTAGACGTTGTCAGTGCCCTGAAAATATATGTTTCCAGGACGGCTGGAGTCAGGAAATCTGACTCGCTGTTTATCCTGTGTGCACCCAACAAACTGGGTGCTCCTGCTTCTAAGCAGACTATTGCTCGTTGGATTTGTAGTACAATTCAGCTTGCACATTCTGTGGCAGGCCTGCCACAGCCAAAAATCTGTAAATGCCCACTCCACAAGGAAGGTGGGCTCATCTTGGGCGGCTGCCCGAGCGGTCTCGGCTTTACAACTTTGCCGAGCAGCTACTTGGTCAGGAGCAAATACGTTTGTAAAATTCTACAAAATTGATATCCTGGCTGAGGAGGACCTGGAGTTCTCTCATTTGGTGCTGCAGAGTCATCCGCACTCTCCCGCCCGTTTGGGAGCTTTGGTATAATCCCCATGGTCCTTACGGAGTCCCCAGCATCCACTTAGGACGTTAGAGAAAATAAGAATTTACTTACCGATAATTCTATTTCTCATAGTCCGTAGTGGATGCTGGGCGCCCATCCCAAGTGCGGATTGTCTGCAATACTTGTACATAGTTATTGTTACAAAAATCGGGTTATTATTGTTGTGAGCCATCTTTCAGAGGCTCCTCTGTTATCATGCTGTTAACTGGGTTCAGATCACAGGTTATACGGTGTGATTGGTGTGGCTGGTATGAGTCTTACCCGGGATTCAAAATCCTTCCTTATTGTGTACGCTCGTCCGGGCACAGTATCCTAACTGAGGCTTGGAGGAGGGTCATAGGGGGAGGAGCCAGTGCACACCAGATAGTCCTAAAGCTTTCTTTAGATGTGCCCAGTCTCCTGCGGAGCCGCTATTCCCCATGGTCCTTACGGAGTCCCCAGCATCCACTACGGACTATGAGAAATAGACTTATCGGTAAGTAAATTCTTATTTTGTAATGTAATGCAATGTTATTCTTACACTCTAAACCTTGTGCCGCAAAGCACTGTAATGATGTTACACCTTAAACCTTACGCAGCTCTGACGGTATAAACTACCCGCAGTGCGTACACACCTTATCAATACACTTAAACTTTATACAGTTAGGTAATGTAATATGCTTTAAACCCTAGCAGGGAAAAGAGGACACAACACCGATTTGTAGTTAACCGCTGGGTTCTAACGCCACAGTGGATTATTTGAAAGGGGATAACAATACATATTATACACTACAAGGCTAACAAGATAAATCTACAACAGAATAATGGCTACAGTCAATGTACATGCGTGAGAATATTCGCTTGTGCAACCTGGACCAGTCCTCTGCTCATCAGGTAGATAGCGTTCAGAGTCTTCTGACCGGCCAGGCAGCAATAGGCTTTTTATACACAACTTCCATAAACAATACAATGGTTACTGTAAACCCTTTGTCTATTGGACACAGAGATGCATCTTTACATTACAGGAGAGGTCATAGGTTGATTTGAAAAGGTGGGCGATGTCTTTCCCAACTGCTCTTGTGGGTGGTCTCCTCTGGATTCCCGCCGCATACATAATATACAGTAAATACAGTTTATATCTATATTCTACTTCTGCACATAACTATACGCAGGAACATGCGATCTTCCTCTAACCAACACCGGAATGTTACCCTTAAAATACCCTACAGCTGGATACTAGACATCACCTTATAACCTTAGTCTGTCCCTTCCTATCATGCAAAGGTGAATCCCTTAGTCCTGGAATAATTTAAACTGTTGATACTTGCTGATGTGGTGCAGGGGGGCTATGTGTACAATGTGCACTATTTGGGTTAAATATGTAATGTTCTGATAACCCTCTATGCGCTCACAAACTCCGCCGTAAATACCCATACCACGCGCAGGATCGCGGGAGCGATCATACGCAAATTGCGGATATGTGCACGCACGGCGGAACAAGTGCACGTGCAGCTGGCATGTGTGTGTGGTTAGTACATGATGTATGCATTACAATATTTTTCGACTTTGACAGTCCACCCTTTGGCAGTCAACAATAACTGCCACTATCTAAACATTAAACAGAAAAATATACAATACAATATCTACAGATGATTGGATGGTAGGAGGAGAGGTGTAGGTGGGAAATGTATGACCTAGTGGGATAGTAAAAGCATGTATGTATGAATTCATGTCTGAGGGGCATGTATCGTCGTGCCGTATATGTTCTAAATAAGCTTCGAGGTATTGCGAAGTATACATTAAATCCTTCTCATCCCGTATTAAGGGTCTGTAAGTGGGCCAACAAACACTACCGAGCTATTTTCGGCTTCTTGTTCCAACAATTGGGGTGCACATTTAGTTGATGATACATGGAGGGTGAACATATGTGAGTGCTAGTATATGTGGATATCACCTGTCGACTATGTGTGTCACTAACTGAAGGATATAGAGATGAAGATAAGACACATATCTAAAATACATTCACATAACATGTTCGTAATCATTCTTGGGTGTTGATCGAAGTCTTTTCCGGATGGGTGTATTTTTGTTGAGGGGGAAACACAGGAAAAACGGGTGAAAGAAACGGGCCATGGAATTCATTTGCAATCCTTATAACATTGTCTCTATGGATGGGTCGTAAATTAAATCTGCTGCTGTAACAATGCCCCCGCTCCTTAGACTCATCAATTTTGTGCCGTACTTGAGCCTCGTTAAAATTCGAATCCCAATTTCCTGGTTTTCGGAGATTGGAAATGTTGAAACATAACAAGGATCTATCTACATGATACTGGTGGAGCTTTAAACTAGGGGGCCTAGAAATATTACATTTCTTGTCCACCGGTCTCCCACCCCGTAATTCGAGTACCTCATCTATTGCTAAAGGGTACGGTACTAATCCTGACTTGCTCTGACCTTGAGGTACTTGTGAACACACCCAGCATTCTGTCTGGTTTAAGACCTTACCCACTAGTGGGTGGTAATCACTCAATGGATGACGGTCCATGTTGATATTAAGGCTGGACTGACATCTCTGGATGCACCCATCCTCAATTATGTTCTCACAATTTTTACAAATGCAATTTTCCTCAGCCAATAACCCTTCACAGTGCCTCCTAGTTCCCTGACTACCAGATCGTTTTCTGATACTCGCCTTTGCTCGAGTGATGTGTTGCTCTTGGAATTCTACAAATCCGTCCTTGCCATCAGAACCCATTCCAGATCCTTTCTCGACCTCTCTGGTACTCTCAACTAAACAGACTGTTCTGGTCAACAACAAGGTTAACAGGAAAACCCGGAACGCAGTCTCTTGGAGTAAGTCCATCTTGTTAAGGGGAGAGAAAGGGAACAAGAAGGGGGAGGAAAGGAGGGTAATGGGAGATGGAGAAAATAAATAAAAAAGGAAAAATAAGAATTTACTTACCGATAATTCTATTTCTCGTAGTCCGTAGTGGATGCTGGGGACTCCGTAAGGACCATGGGGAATAGCGGCTCCGCAGGAGACTGGGCACATCTAAAGAAAGCTTTAGGACTATCTGGTGTGCACTGGCTCCTCCCCCTATGACCCTCCTCCAAGCCTCAGTTAGGATACTGTGCCCGGACGAGCGTACACAATAAGGAAGGATTTTGAATCCCGGGTAAGACTCATACCAGCCACACCAATCACACCGTACAACTTGTGATCTGAACCCAGTTAACAGCATGATAACAGAGGAGCCTCTAGAAAAGATGGCTCATTACAGCAATAACCCGATTTTTTTGGTAACAATAACTATGTACCAGTATTGCAGACAATCCGCACTTGGGATGGGCGCCCAGCATCCACTACGGACTACGAGAAATAGAATTATCGGTAAGTAAATTCTTATTTTCTCTAACGTCCTAAGTGGATGCTGGGGACTCCGTAAGGACCATGGGGATTATACCAAAGCTCCCAAACGGGCGGGAGAGTGCGGATGACTCTGCAGCACCAATTGAGAGAACTCCAGGTCCTCTTCAGCCAGGGTATCAATTTTGTAGAATTTTACAAACGTATTTGCTCCTGACCAAGTAGCTGCTCGGCAAAGTTGTAAAGCCGAGACCCCTCGGGCAGCCGCCCAAGATGAGCCCACCTTCCTTGTGGAGTGGGCATTTACAGATTTTTGGCTGTGGCAGGCCTGCCACAGAATGTGCAAGCTGAATTGTACTACAAATCCAACGAGCAATAGTCTGCTTAGAAGCAGGAGCACCCAGCTTGTTGGGTGCATACAGGATAAACAGCGAGTCAGATTTTCTGACTCCAGCCGTCCTGGAAACATATATTTTCAGGGCCCTGACTACGTCCAGCAACTTGGAGTCCTCCAAGTCCCTAGTAGCCGCAGGCACCACAATAGGTTGGTTCAGGTGAAACGCTGAAACCACCTTAGGGAGAAACTGAGGACGAGTCCTCAATTCCGCCCTGTCCGAATGGAAAATCAGATAAGGGCTTTTACAGGATAAAGCCGCCAATTCTGACACATGCCTGGCCCAGGCCAGGGCCAACAGCATGACCACTTTCCATGTGAGATATTTTAACTCCACAGATTTAAGTGGTTCAAACCAATGTGACTTTTGGAACCCAAAAAACTACATTGAGATCCCAAAGTGCCACTGGAGGCACAAAAGGAGGCTGTATATGCAGTACCCCTTTTACAAACGTCTGAACTTCAGGGACTGAAGCTAGTTCTTTTTGGAAGAAAATTGACAGGGCCGAAATTTTAACCTTAATGGACCCCAATTTCAGGCCCATAGACACTCCTGTTTGCAGGAAATGTAGGAATCGACCTAGTTGAAAATTCCTCCGTCGGGGCCTTACTGGCCTCGCACCACGCAACATATTTTCGCCAAATGCGGTGATAATGTTTTGCGGTTATATCTTTCCTGGCTTTGATCAGGATAGGAATGACTTCATCCGGAATGCCTTTCTCCTTCAGGATCCGGCGTTCAACCGCCATGCCATCAAACGCAGTCGCGGTAAGTCTTGGAACAGACAGGGTCCTTGCTGGAGCAGGTCCCTTCTTAGAGGTAGAGGCCACGGATCCTCCGTGAGCATCTCTTGAAGTTCCGGTTACCAAGTCCTTCTTGGCCAATCCGGAGCCCGAATATAGTGCTTATTCCTCTCCATCTTATAATTCTCAGTACCTTGGGTATGAGAGGCAGAGGAGGGAACACATACACTGACTGGTACACCCACGGTGTTACCAGAGCGTCTACAGCTATTGCCTGAGGGTCCCTTGACCTGGCGCAATACCTGTCGAGTTTTTCCCAACGGTTTATAATCATGTGGAAGACTTCTGGGTGAAGTCCCCACTCTCCCGGGTGGAGGTCGTGCTGAGGAAGTCTGCTTCCCAGTTGTCCCCTCCCGGAATGAACACTGCTGACAGTGCTATCACATGATTTTCCGCCCAGCGAAGAATCCTTGCAGCTTCTGCCATTGCCCTCCTGCTTCTTGTGCCACCCTGTCTGTTTACGTGGGTGACTGCCGTGATGTTGTCCGACTGGATCAACACCGGCTGACCTTGAAGCAGAGGTCTTGCTAAGCTTAGAGCATTGTAAATGGCCCTTAGCTTCAGGATATTTATGTGAAGTGATGTCTCCAGGCTTGACCATAAGCCCTGGATATTCCTTCCCTGTGTGACTGCTCCCCAGCCTCGCAGGCTGGCATCCGTGGTCACCAGGACCCAGTCCTGAATGCCGAATCTGCGGCCCTCTAGAAGATGAGCACTCTGCAATCACCACAGGAGGGACACCCTTGTCCTTGGTGACAGGGTTATCCGCTGATGCATCTGAAGATGCGACCCGGACCATTTGTCCAGCAGGTCCCACTGGAAAGTTCTTGCGTGGGATCTGCCGAATGGGATTGCTTCGTAGGAAGCCACCATTTTACCCAGAACCCTTGTGCATTGATGCACTGAGACTTGGCTCGGTTTTAGGAGGTTCCTGACTAGCTCGGATAACTCCCTGGCTTTCCCCTCCGGGAGAAACACCTTTTTCTGGACTGTGTCCAGGATCATCCCTAGGAACAGAAGACAAGTCGTCGGAACCAGCTGCGATTTTGGAATATTGAGAATCCAATCGTGCTGCCGCAACACTACCTGAGATAGTGCTACACCGACCTCCAACTGTTCCCTGGATCTTACCCTTATCAGGGAATCGTCCAAGTAAGGGATGACTAAAATTCCCTTCCTTCGAAGGAATATCATCATTTCGGCCATTACCTTGGTAAAGACCCGGGGTGCCGTGGACCATCCATACGGCAGCGTCTGAACTGATAGTGACAGTTCTGTACCATAAACCTGAGGTACCCTTGATGAGAAGGGTAAATTTTGACATGAAGGTAAGCATCCTTGATGTCCCGAGACATCATGTAGTCCCCTTCTTCCAGGTTCGCAATCACTGCTCTGAGTGACACAATCTTGAATTTGAACCTCTGTATGTAAGTGTTCAAAGATTTTAGATTTAGAATCGGTCTCGACGAGCCGTCCGGCTTCGGTACCACAACAGTGTGGAATAATACCCCGTTCCCTGTTGCAGGAGGGGTACCTTGATTATCACCTGCTGGGAATACAGCTTGTGAATGGCTTCCAAAACTGTCTCCCTGTCAGAAGGAGACATCGGTAAAGCCGACTTTAGGAAAACGGCGAGGGGGAGACGTCTCGAATTCTAATTTGTACCCCTGAGATATCACCTGAAGGATCCAGGGGTCTACTTGCGAGTGAGCCCACTGCGCGCTGAAATTCATTGAGACGGGCCCCCCACCGTGCCTGATTCTGCTTGTAAAGCCCCAGCGTCATACTGAGGGTTTGGCAGAGGCGGGAGAGGGTTTCTGTTCCTGGGAACTGGCTGATTTCTGCAGCCTTTTTCCTCTCCCTCTGTCACGGGGCAGAAATGAGGAACATTTTGCCCATTTGTCCACGAAAAGACTGCGCCTGATAATACGGCGTCTTCTCATGTTGAGAGGCGACCTGAGGTACAAACGTGGATTTCCCAGCTGTTGCCGTGGCCACCAGGTCTGAAAGACCGACCCCAAATAACTCCTCCCCTTATTAAGGCAATACTTCCAAATGCCGTTTGGAATACACATCACCTGACCACTGACGTGTCCATAACCCTCTACTGGTAGAAATGGACAACGCACTTAGACTTGATGCCAGTCGGCAAATATTCCGCTGTGCATCACGCATATATAGAAATGCATCTTTTAAATGCTCTATAGGCAAAATATACTGTCCCTATCTAGGGTATCAATATTTTCAGTCAGGGAATCCGACCACGCCAACCCAGCACTGCACATCCAGGCTGAGGCGATTGCTGGTCGCAGTATAACACCAGTATGTGTGTAAATACATTTTAGGATACCCTCCTGCTTTCTATCAGCAGGATCCTTAAGGGCGGCCATCTCAGGAGAGGGTAGAGCCCTTACAAGCGTGTGAGCGCTTTATCCACCCTAGGGGGTGTTTTCCAACGCACCCTAACCTCTGGCGGGAAAGGATATAATGCCAATAACATTTTAGAAATTATCAGTTGTTATCGGGGGAAAACCACGCATCATCACACACCTCATTTAATTTCTCAGATTCAGGAAAACTACAGGTAGTTTTTCCTCACCGAACATAATACCCCTTTTTGGTGGTACTCGTATTATCAGAAATGTGTAAAACATTTTTCATTGCCTCAATCATGTAACGTGTGGCCCTACTGGAAGTCACATTTGTCTCTTCACCGTCGACACTGGAGTCAGTATCCGTGTCGGCGTCTATATCTGCCATCTGAGGTAACGGGCGCTTTAGAGCCCCTGACGGCCTATGAGACGTCTGGACAGGCACAAGCTGAGTAGCCGGCTGTCTCATGTCAACCACTGTCTTTTATACAGAGCTGACACTGTCACGTAATTCCTTCCAACAGTTCATCCACTCAGGTGTCGACCCCCTAGGGGGTGACATCACTATTACAGGCAATCTGCTCCGTCTCCACATCATTTTTCTCCTCATACATGTCGACACAAACGTACCGACATACAGCACACACACAGGGAATGCTCTGATAGAGGACAGGACCCCACTAGCCCTTTGGGGAGACAGAGGGAGAGTTTGCCAGCACACACCAAAGCGCTATATATATACAGGGATAACCTTATATAAGTGTTTTTCCCCTTATAGCTGCTGTATTGTTAATACTGCGCCTAATTAGTGCCCCCCTCTCTTTTTTAACCCTTTCTGTAGTGTAGTGACTGCAGGGGAGAGCCAGGGGAGCTTCCCTCCAACGGAGCTGTGAGGGAAAATGGCGCCAGTGTGCTGAGGAGATAGGCCCCGCCCCCTTTTTCGCGGACTTTTCTCCTGCTTTTTTATGGATTCTGGCAGGGGTTAAAATTCATCCATATAGCCCTGGGGGCTATATGTGATGTATTTTCGCCAGCCAAGGTGTTTTTATTGCTGCTCAGGGCGCCCCCCCCTAGCGCCCTGCACCCTCAGTGACCGAAGTGTGAAGTGTGCTGAGGAGCAATGGCGCACAGCTGCAGTGCTGTGCGCTACCTTGGTGAAGACAGGATGTCTTCTGCCGCCGATTTTCCGGACCTCTTCTGTCTTCTGGCTCTGTAAGGGGGCCGGCGGCGCGGCTCTGGGACCCATCCATGGCTGGGCCTGTGATGGTCCCTCTGGAGCTAATGTCCAGTAGCCTAAGAAGCCCAATCCACTCTGCACGCAGGTGAGTTCGCTTCTTCTCCCCTTAGTCCCTCGATGCAGTGAGCCTGTTGCCAGCAGGTCTCACTGAAAATAAAAAACCTAAACTAAAACTTTCACTAATAAGCTCAGGAGAGCCCCTAGTGTGCACCCTTCTCGTTCGGGCACAAAGATCTAACTGAGGCTTGGAGGAGGGTCATAGGGGGAGGAGCCAGTGCACACCAGATAGTCCTAAAGCTTTCTTTAGATGTGCCCAGTCTCCTGCGGAGCCGCTATTCCCCATGGTCCTTACGGAGTCCCCAGCATCCACTTAGGACGTTAGAGAAAAGAAAACTGGTGCGACAACCGCCTCTGGACTTGTTTTTCTCTGCGCTCAGGTGCCGTGACAACAGTCCTGCCTCTCAACCTTCCTGGAACAGACACTCCAGTGATACGATGTTCTCTCCGGGTCAGCGACCTTTCTGTAGGAAACATAAATCTGTTTAACTGTTGTGTATTATCAGTTGTGTGATTTTTGGGAAGTGAGAAGAGAGGGGAAATAATAAAAAGAAAATTTGTCAGATTTGCATTCACCATCAGGCTGTCACACCATCATGTATATTGGTATCTATGCACAGTCTACCTTCACCAGTATACCCATTCTCCACCCTTTGTGCATGACCAGGCACACTGATACTGGTGTCCCTATGCTGGTGAGATATACTGGATTTAGGCAGAGCTCTGAAAGACCGAATAGGCATGTGGCGTTTTGAACTATAATCCTGTCAGTGAACGTAAGAAATGAAGAGGAAACTTTGAAGACAAATCACCGAGTTTACCTGGCCACCCCTGTATCTACAAGGAATGATCTACCAGCTACATCAACTGTGACCTCAGGGTCATTACCAAGGCTAGCAATTAACTTCACTGGCTGCAGACTACAGGCGTGGCCCAACCCCTATTGTATATTGTGACCCTCCCGCAGCGCGCTGGCAGCTACAATATGTGAGGGGGGTAACTGAGAATTTTCGGAGGCCTGCCAGTCCCTCCTAGGTGGATACCTCCTTGTTTCCCCTGCTTGTGGCTCATAATTTTTTCTATGTGATCCCTGATCCCAATTATGTGTATCATAACTTTGCTCGTGTTCTTGTCTAGGGGGTCTGACTTTTTGTGTGCTGTTACAATTGCTGGCATAATGCCCTTCCCTTTTACACAGATAACAAACTCTTGGCTTTCTCCATGTGTCAGAGGCCTGGGGTTTTGGCTGATGGGGCTTTGCTGTAAGAGCCTGTATACTTACTGTCATCAGCCTTTCCCCCTGTTCCTCCCTGTGCCTAATGATGTTCCTATCATGCTCGACAGCGGACTCTCTCAATGCAGCCACCGAGATACCTCTCCAGTTTGGTAGAGAGGTCTGTACCCTTGTTCTCAGTGCCTCCTTCAACCCGTCCATTAATACTGAAACAGCTACCTCCCTGTGATGTACATTTTCCTTAATGTCCTCGACCCCAGTGTATCTAGCCATTTCCTGCAGTGCTCGATGGAAATATTCAGATGCCGTTTCACCTTCTTTTTGTCTTATGGAAAAGATTTTATTCCATTTGACAACAATAGGGAAATATACTCCTAATTGCAGATTGATCTGTCGTACATTTTCCTGATTGTACTCATCAGTGAGAGGTACTTCTGCGTCTAATTTACAATCAGTAATGAATTTCACGGGGTCAATATTGGAGGGTAAACAAGCCCGTAGCACTGTTCGCCAATCTTTGTTTGTGGGTTCGGTGGCGTTACCTAATTCTTTAATAAACCTCTGGCATGCGACTAAATCCTTTCTAGGATCGGGAAATTCAGACATAATTGTCCTCAATTCGGTCCGGGACCAGGGACAATGCATAGCAATTTTTCTGATGGGAGTGATTCCCTGAGCGTCAGTCCTCCCATTGGGGACTGCGATCACCCTGACAGGATTTAGTTCAATTACATCATTTTGAGTTGACTCTACAATCTGAGGTGCTATTGTCTCTGCATAATGTACGGTACCGTACTTACCTGTGGACACGACCTCACCTATCCCTCCGCTAGGGGCCTTTACTACTGCTCTAACTGGTTGGGCCGTGCCCACCTGGGTGTCTTGTATGGTGGCTGCTAGAGAGAGTGCCGATATCGTGCTGGGCTCATCTTCTTGCTCGCAGTCCTGAGGGAAGTTTAGAATGGGATACAACTTGCACAGGTTAGCAATAGTACATTTATCAACTTTACTCGACTCATATACCAGTATGCCATTGTCTGTAGCCACTTTCTCCCCTATAATATACGGTGGTGGTGGTGCGGTTGCCATCAGTTTCCTGCTAGGTTTGGAACCGACTGTGAGAGCTAGTTCCCTCTGCATATCGCCCTCTTGCTGCCATAAATTTAAACAGTTTGTGTGTCTGACCCTTTGCTTTTGGGATTTTATCAGACATATCCTAACCCTTAAATTCTGCAATACCTCTGGTTCAAAACTACCTATCCCAGGAAATGATGCTTTATCCCCCACAGTCATTCGTGTCCATTCATCACAAAAGGTCTCAGTGTGGGGACCATACTTCCCCCACATTACCAACCGAGCTGACCCCCTCGGTCTCAATTCTGTTGTCTGAACCCTGACTGAGGAACGTCCCTGTGTTGTGCACTTGGCTCCCATTGTGGACCCTTTTGACATGGGAAAACTTCCTAAAATGCTCCAAACACAGTAATGGTGGAAGTCCTCAAAGTTCTTCCACTAACTTCTTCTGCTCCAAGTACCACGGATCCGCCCCTTTTAGCAGACACGTGTAGCCAATGCAGGCCCTACTTCGGCCTATATCCCCTGGGCCTTTAGGAGTAACTTACCGTACCCAGTGAATATCTGCCTAAAAGACAATTTTTTACACAAATCACGCTTGAATGTGCTCTACACAACTCGTATGATGACGAGATTTACGCACAAATATGCAAAACTTCGTATCACGTTGCGCCACGTATTGCTCACACAACCATGCGGTCCAATCGTACCGCTTATAGACACTTGCTATCTATAAGTTGTAGGATCACTGGAGTCTTCACACTGTGCTCCAAAACAGCCGGAGTGTAATACCAAGAAAACAACAACTTCACACTCCGTTGCACGTATTCACCTAGACCGTGCTCACCAAGTTCACCGAGTTTCACCAAGTTTCACCGAGTTCACCGAGTTCACCAAGTTTCACCGAGTTTACCGAGTTCACCAAGTTCACCAAGTTCACCGAGTTCACCAAGCGGGGTTCAATACATTCACACCTTTTTCAGCCCACACTAACACTCTATAGTTTTCTGATCAGAAAAATATCCTTTCCTGTTAACTGATAGCTTTCCCCAGAGGTAATACAGTAGAAAAGGTTTTATTTAAACAAAATTTTGGAAACTGAGCAATTTGTGCTATTGTCGCGTGGCTACCGTCCCGCGCCTAAACTAAACAATGCTATTGTGTAATTTGTATTTAGCGGCCGTACCCTTACGCACGTTGCGTAAAAACGCGACCGTGCGTATGTCTTTACGTTGCGTACGCAGTCCCGTACTTTGTCCGAGACACGTGTACAAAAACCGTACGTCCGCAATAATACAAATCCCACACTTCTATAAATGTAAGCGATATTACCTATAATCGTTTACTTAACACAACACAGTATCTTTCTGTATAAACCTGTTTAACTAGGCCAGACTGTATTTGTGTTTTACGTTTACTTCCTTACTATTTACTCTATATTTTAACTAAATTGCAACAAATTTCTCAGTACAGGTCAAAATGAATCTAATAATCAATACTTATGGCAACAATGCGAGCAGGTATACAAAGAACAAAGTACAGGTGTACGCGTGTTGTGTGCGCATTTGGCGCCAAACAGAAATTCACAGACTTTTAAAATAGCTTTGCGTATTGACCTTACGGATCCCACCAGCATCCCTACAAACCATGCAGAGCAGACGCCATCTTATCAGCAATTGAGATAGGGTTTACCAGTGTATTCTATGGCCAGGAAAAGGCTTACGTAGGATACCTGTCCGCCCTATGCTGATAGATAAAGTCTGCTTTCACATGCTAGGCTGTGGGTATGAGGAAAAACCGGACGATGCCCCCAATTGATAATGACGATATTATCTTAAAACGTAAAGCTATACCTCTAAATACACTTTTACCTTGGAGCCGCTGAGGCCGCTAGACTTAATACACACGATACGCACTATGCACGCTATTTGCGTACAGAGTCCCGTACCTTGTACGGACTTAGCGTACAAACGCCGCGTTGGGGGTACAAAGTACACACAGCGCGCGCACAAAGTTTTGATAAACTTTAAACATTATTCGTAATGTAATGCAATGTTATTCTTACACTCTAAACCTTGTGCCGCAAAGCACTGTAATGATGTTACACCTTAAACCTTACGCAGCTCTGACGGTATAAAGTACCCACAGTGCGTACACACCTTATCAATACACTTAAACCTTATATAGTTAGGTAATGTAATACGCTTTAAACCCTTGCAGGGAAAAGAGGACACAACACCGATTTGTAGTTAACCGCTGGGTTCTAACGCCACAGTGGATTATTTGAAAGGGGATAACAATACATATTATACACTACAAGGCTAACAAGATAAATCTACAACAGAATAATGGCTACAGTCAATGTACATACGTGAGAATATTCGCTTGCGCAACCTGGACCAGTCCTCCGCTCATCAGGTAGATAGCGTTCAGAGTCTTCTAACCGGCCAGGCAGCAATAGGCTTTTTATACACAATTTCCATAAACAATACAATGGTTACTGTAATCCCTTTGTCTATTGGACACAGAGATGCATCTTTACATTAGAGGAGAGGTCATAGGTTGATTTAAAAAGGTGCGCGATGTCTTTTCCAACTGCTCTTGTGGGTGGTCTCCTCTGGATTCCCGCCGCATACATAATATACAGTAAATACAGTTTATATCTATATTCTACTTCTGCACATAACTATACGCAGGAACATGCGATCTTCCTCTAACCAACACCGGAATTTTACCCTTAAAATACCCTACAGCTGGATACTAGACATCACCTTATAACCTTAGTCTGTTAGGAATCCCTTAGTCCTGGAATCATTTAAACTGTTGATACTGGCTGATGTGGTGCAGGGGGGCTATGTGTACAATGTGCACTATTTGGGTTAAATATGTAATGTTCTGATAACCCTCTATGCGCTCACAAACTCCACCGTAAATACCCATACCACACCCAGGATCGCGGGAACGATCATTCGCAAATCACGGATATGTGCACGCACGGCGGAACAAGTGCACACGCAGCGGGCATGTGTGTGTGGTTAGTACATGATGTATGCATTACAATATTTTTCGACTTTGACAGTGTCTTTCACCGTCTATTGTATTGTGCATTTGGGGATTGTGTTTATAGGCAAAAAGTCCGCGATGGGATCCAATTGCACAAGCAGTGGGCGTTTGGTAGCTAGGGTTCAGGCAGAAGAGTTGGGACCGAGAAGGTCAGAATTGCGGCCGAGAGGGTCAGCAAGGTTTATTATGTGTGAAAAATATGGTTCACACACGGAGGCTTTTTGCAATGAGTGGGTACGTATGACTGCGGAAGATAGGGCCCCATTCCCAAAGGTGGGTAGCTTTGAATCAGAGATGTTACAGAACATAAGGATTAAAGTATGTCTGATTGAATCCAGTAAACAAAGGGTCAGACATACAAATTGTTTAAAGCTGTGGCAGCAAGAGGGGGAGGTGCAGAAGGAACTGGCTTGCACAGCAAGTTCCAAATCTAGCGGGAAAGCGATTGCGAGCGCACCACCATATATTGATGGGGAGAAATTGTCTACAAGCAATGGTGCATCAGTAAAAGATAGGAAAGTCATAGATAAATGTGTTAACCCTAACCCTTGCCAGTTGTATCCCATCTTAAATTTTCCCCAGGATTGTGAGCAGGAAGATGAGCCCAGCACGATATCGGCACTCTCTCTAGCAGCCACCATACAGGACACCCAGGTGGGCACGGCCCAACCACCAAGAGTATTAGCGAGGCCCCCCAGCGGAGGGGTGAGTGAGGTTGTGTCCACAGGTAAGTACGGCACCATACACTATGCAGAGACAATAGCTCCCCGCATTATAGAGTCAAGCCAGAATGATGTAGTTGAATTAAATCCTGTCAGGGTGATTGCAGTTCCCAACGGGAGAACTGACACTCAGGGAGTGACTCCCATCAGGAACATTGCCGTGCATTGTCCCTTGTTCCGAGCAGAGTTAAGGTCAATTATGTCAGAATTCCCCGATCCCAGAAAAGATCTAGTCGGATGCCAGAGGTTCATTAAAGAGTTAGGTAACACCCATGAGCCCACAAATAAAGATTGTCGAACAGTGCTACGGGTATGTTTACCCTCAAATATTGACGAGATTTATAACGGATTGTAAGTTAGACGCAGAGGTACCTCTCACTGATGAATACAATCAGGAGAATGTACGGCAAATCAACCTGCAATTAGGAGTGTATTTCCCTACTGTTGTTAAATGGAATAAAATCTCCATAAGACAAAAAGAAGGTGAAATGGCATCAGAATATTTCCATTGAGCGCTGCAGGAAATAGCTAGATACACTGGGATTGAGGACATTAAGGATAATGCACATCACAGGAAGGTAGCTGTCTCTGTATTAATGGACGGCTTAAAGGAGGCACTGAGGACAAGGGTGCAAACCTCTCTACCTAACTGGAGGGGTATTTCGGTGGCTGCACTGAGAGAGTCCGCTGTCAAGCATGATCGGAACATCAGTAAGCACAGGGAGTTGCAAGGGGATAATCTGATGGCGGTGAGTATACAGGCTCTTACAGGAAAGTCCCATCAGCCAAAACCCCAGACCCCTGATGGTAAGTCACGGCCAATAGTATGCTTCTATTGTAATAAGAAAGGACATTTTGCAAGGGACTGTAGGAATAAAGGGACACATAACGTATACAGACCCCCTAGACCTGAATATGAGCCATACTACAATTCACATAATTGGGATCAGGGACCATATAGAAGAGATTATGAGCCACATAGAGGGGAAACAAGGAGGTACCCACCAAGGAGGGACTGGCAGGCCTCCGAAAAATCACAGCTACTCCCTCACATATTGTAGCTGCCTATGCGCTGTGGGAGGGTCCCACTACACAATAGGGGTTGGGCCACACCTGTAGTCTGCAGCCAGTGAAGTTGATTGCTAGCCTTGGTAGTGAACCTGAGGTTATGGTTGATGTAGCTGGTGTACCATTACCTTTCCTTGTAGATACAGGGGCGTCCAGATCAGTGCTGAATTCCACATCATGTGTAAAAACCACGGGTAAAACAATTTCGGCAATGGGAGTAACAGGAACGGTGCAACAATACCCTTTGAGTAGACCTGCAGAGATTACGATAGGGCCCTTGGAAACCAAACATTTTTTCCTGTTGGCTGCATCCGCTCCGACTAATCTACTCGGCAGAGACTTATTGTGTAAAATGCTGTGTGTCATATACTGTACTCCTGAGGGTGTCTTCTTGGATATACCTGATAACCACACTCAAGAAGTGCAAGATATACTAGACAACCCTCAAAGGCTAATGTTGCATTCTACTGTTAAAGACACGTGTCCATATAAGGTAGAGGAAATGATCTCGCAAATACCGGGTTACCTTTGGACCAAAGATGGACAGGATACTGGATTGATGGCGAATGTAGCCCCAGTAGCAGTACAAGTAAAAGATGGTAGAATAGCTCCAAAAATTCCTCAATAAACTCTGAAGCCAGAGGTAGAATTAGGAGTGTACCCCGTCATAGAGCAACTGCTACAGCAGGGCATCCTAGTCAGGATGTCCAGCACCGCCAATAGTCCCATCTTCCCTGTGAAAAAGAGTGGGGAAAGGGGTTACAGGCTAGTGCAGGATCTAAGGGGATAAACAAAATAGTTGAGAGCCAATTCCCTGTAGTGCCCAATCCAGCTGTCATCCTCATGCAAATTCCCTCTACTGCAAAATTCTTCACTGTCATTGACCTCTGTTCTGCTTTCTTTTCTGTCCCACTTCACCCTGACAGCCAATACCTCTTGCCTTTACGTACAGGGGAGTACAGTACACCTGGACTCGTCTTCCCCAAGGTTTCATTGACAGCCCGAGTATTTTCTCCCAGGCCTTGCATGACTGTTTACAATCCTTTCAACCTGAGAGTGGATCAGTGCTAATACAGTATGTCGGTGACTTGTTGTGTTCTGACTCACTCGAATCATCCTTGAAAGTAATGAAACAGCTTCTGTTTCATCTTTCCCAGACAGGACACAAGGTTTCAAAGGATAAGTTGCAGTTGTGCCGGACCAGGGTCAAATACTTGGGACACTGCTTGACACAAGGACTTAGACACCTCACCGCTGATAGAATACAGGCGATTCGCAACATGACTCTGCCACAAACGCAGCAACAGATCCGCACGTTCCTTGGAATGTGTGGATACTGTCATAACTGGATTCCAGGGTTCTCTATACTGGCTTTACCTTTGCAAGAAATGGTCTCTTCGAACAAACCAGAATGGATCTCTTACACAGATGAGTCCGAACTGGTGTTTGAGAGACTCAAACAGTGTCTATCACAAGCACCTGCATTAGGTATGTCAGATTATGAGAAGCCCTTCGAATTGTATGGTACTGAAAGTGCTGGGTGCGCGGCAGGAGTCTTAACACAGAGACATGGTGATGCCAGCAGACCGGTAGCTTACTACAGTGCACAGTTGGACACTGTAGCACGGTCTCTCCCCACTTGCTTGCGAAGTGTTGCAGCGATAGCTTTGCTGGTAAGTAAAAGCGAGGACATAGTGTTAGGACACGACTTGACAATCCATACACCTCATGCAGTATCAGCCTTACTAAACTCCGCCCAAACCAGACATGTCTCATCTGCTTGGTTTACAAAGTGGGAATTATCACTGATGGCCCCTGTAAAAATCACCATTAAGAGATGCAGCTCACTAAATCCTGCAACCTACTTGCAAAGTGTGCCTGGACAGGCACAAAGGGTGGAGGATGAGAATGATGGTGAAGGAGGATTTAGTGCAGATACTGATACGCATGATTGTATGGAATACCTGAACCAAACTTTCACAGCGAGACCAGACATCAGTGACAACCCACTGGAAGGATTAGACTTTACCTTCTACACTGATGGTAGTTGCCACAGACAGACAGAATCGGTAGACCTGTACACCGGATATGCAGTTGTAGATGACAAAGGTATCATAGAAGCAGAACCCCTTGGCCCACCACACTCAGCACATGTCGCTGAGCTAGTAGCTTTGACCCGAACTTGCAAGTTGGCCAAAGGTAGTCAGCTAATATATACACAGGCTCTAGGTACGCCTTTGGAGTGGTGCATGATTTTGGGGCCCTATGGCGCCTCAGAAATTTCATGACGGCAGCTGGTACACCTGTAGCGCATGCGTCCCACATCAAAAGGCTTCTGAAAGCGATACAAGAACCAGACAGAGTGGCTGTTATCAATTGTAAAGCACACACTTACTACCAAGACCCAATTTCACTTGGTAATAGCCGGGCAGACGAAGCTGCTTAATCAGCAGCAAGCACCACCATACAGACGAACATCACACCACTGATGACATTTAACACGGTGAACACACAACAGCTAATTGAAATGCAAAATTTGCTTTCCCTACAGGAAAAGGCAGTCTGGAAGTCGAAGGGGTATGGTCAGGAGTCCTCAGGACTTTGGACAGGTGGACACAGTAAGCCAGTGGCCCCCAGAGCATATCTTCCAAGTCTAGCTGAGGCGGCACACAGTCTGACTCATCTGGGCAAAGAGGGTATGTGCAAGCTGGTAAGAGCCTACTTGTGTGCGCAAGGATTCTCTTCTCATGCAGGTAAGAGAGCAATGACATGTTTTACTTGCTTGAGGAAGAATATTGGTAAGACAATACCAACAGAGCCATCCCATATCCCTCCTACAGACGGACTTTTTCAGGTAATACAAATCGACTTCATACAGTTACCACCCTGTAGGAATTTGAAATATGTGTTAGTATGTATTGATGTGTTTTCCAACTGGGTAGAAGTGTTCCCTGCTGCCACAAATACTGCTACGTTCACTGCAAAGAAAATTGTGCAGGAATTTGTGTGTACATATGGTATCCCTAGAGTGACTGAAAGTGATAGGGGTACCCATTTAACAGGTGAAGTCTTTCAGGTCATGTGCAAACTGATGGGATTTAATAGCAAGCTACATACTCCGTACCGGCCACAGGTGAGTGCGAAGGTGGAGAGAATGAACAGCACTATTAAGAACAAGCTGAGCAAAGTGATGGCTGAAACTGGATTGCTGTGGCCAGAAGCTTTGCCACTAGTGTTGTACAGCATCAGAACCACTCCCAGGTCACCGCTTAACTTATCACCCTTTGAAATTATTTTTGGTCGACAACCTCACGTAATGATAGACCCCCAGGATGATTTAAAATGCAATAATGAAATAACTGTGAAATATTTGGTTAGGATGAGCCAGCAACTGAGAAATCAACAAAGAAATTTAAAGCTGGTGATTCCTGACCTACCGAACAGTAATTGTAGGCTCCTCCCACTATACTCTGTTCGTGGACTCGTTCATATTGGCACTGCTCCTATTTACCAGAGACTGCTCCGGCCAGCGCTTTCATTCAGCGCCTCCTCTCTGCTGTTTGTGGCTGTTATCAATCTACCAGAGACTGCTCCGGCCAGCGCCTTTACTCAGCGCCTCCTCTCCGCTGCTTGCGGCCGTTACCGCCTCAGCAGACTCCAGCCTCAGCCAGAGGACTTGCCCTGCTACACCCGGCAGCCCTGGTTAGTGCCGATGCACGGCGCCTCTAGCTACCCATGTTAGCAGCATAATTGACGGCACCGGACGGCATACCTTTCTCCGCATGTGAGTGGGCACACCAAAGGATTTCTACCAGCCCCCTGGAGACTTCAGGAAAAAGTTTTTTGATATAAAGATACCTCTTACCACACGGGAATAACCTTTATTAGAGCAATTTGCTCAAATGACCATCTTTTATTAATTCAAAGAGAGGGCTATAGTGGACTGCACCGGGGACGCTCGGTGTTAATAGCCCAGGAGAGGTAACTATACAATTTGTTGAATTAAACCATCTGTTGCCGGGACTTTCATTAATCTTAAGTGCATGTTGCCTCTGCACTTATAGATAGCCTGCAGTTTCACATTTTATGTGAATGATACAATTCTAGTGAGCAGCCATATGAATGTTACATGGATGTTACTTTATTTTAACATTATTACCAATAACAAACTTACTTTGTGGATACTGTTATTTGTTTATTGACAACTGTAGTCCTTTCAGAGTATAAATAAACGTATCACTTTGCTACACATTGTGTTTAAATTCCTATTGGTGTATTAACATTTTAATAAAAATTCCTTTATATATTATTGTGTCTGTCAGCTCTCCAATTAACACAATATTTTTACAACATTATAAGCGCAGCCAATCTTTTTTTTCTTTCTTAGTAATTGTCATGACATTGAGCCTGGGGATTATGTGATGATTCGAAATTTCTTACGCTCAGGTTGCCTCATAGACAGGTGGGAAGGACCGTACCAAGTCTTGTTAACCAGCACTACAGCACTAAAGGTCGCCGAAAGAGAGACTTGGGTCCACTCGTCCCACTGCAAGAATGTTGCTGACCCGGAGAAAACTCGTGACAAAGAGCAAGGTGAAGAGAACCTCATATCACTAGAGAGTCTATTCCAGGAAAGCTGAGAGGCCGGACTGTTGAACGGCACCTGAGCACGGAGAGCAACAAGACCAAGGACGTTTGTCGCACCATTTTCTTTTTTCACCCCCCCATGCATTTTCCTTTCTTTTCTCCTCCTTATTTTCCTTCTTTCCCCTAAAGAAATGGATCTATCACAAGAGACTGCGTTTCGGGTTCTGCTAGTAATATTGTTTTTGATCAGGACAATTTGTTTTGGTGAGGGTCCCAGAGAGGTCGAGCAAGGATCTGGAATGGGTTCTAATGGCGAGTACGAATTTGTAGGATCTCAGGAGCAGCGCATCACTCGAGTAAAGGCTGGTATCAGTAAGCGCTCTGGTAGTCATGGAGCTCGGAGGCAATGTGAGGGGTTATTGTCTGACGAATATTGTATTTGTAAATATTGTGAGAACATAGTTGAAGATGGGTGCATCCAGAGATGTCAGTCCAACAGTAATATCAATATGGACCAACATCCGTTGAGTAATTACCACTCATTAGTGGGTAAGGTGTTAAACCAGACAGAATGTTGGGTGTGCTCACAAGTACCTCAATGACAGAGTAAGTCAGGATTAGTGCCGTAACCTTTAGCATTAGATGAGGTACTCGAATTATGGGGTGGGAGACCGGTGGACAAGAAATTCAATATATCTAGGCCCCCTAGCTTGAAGCTCCACCAGTATCATGTAGAAAAGTCCCTGTTGTGTTTTAATATATCCAATTTCCAAAAACCAGGAAATTGGGAAGTGACTTGGGATAACCAGACAATGACCTTTTCACACAGAGCTGATAGGATTCCTATCGACTCTGAACTTGTACGCAAGATAGCCAACAGTGGGAGGTATTTTCGGTATAGGTATACACGTGGAAACAAGACCATGTGGGTTGGAAAAGTATCGTCAGGGTATTGTGCCCACATCATTCAGCCCGATACTTGTACTGAGCAAATGAGAGAACTAGGGATTGTTTCTTTACATGGAAAGTTTGCAATATGGTGATGTTACATTTTGTCCCCTATGTTCTCCCAGATGATGCCTATTTCATATGTGGGATGAAAGCATACAAGTGGCTTACTCCGAGCTCTGAGGGATTGTGTTACATTGGAAGGGTACTACCAGAGGTCAAGACCATAACCCACGACAAAATGAAAGACGTTCACCGCAGTGCTCAGACTCCTTATACTCATACCCACTACAAACACATCATCAAGAGACACCTCATAGATAGGGCAGAGCACGCAGCCTGTGATTTGATCCATGAATCCACCGGGATTCAGTTTCTTCTTGCATTAGATATCACCCGTACTGCCAGAGGAACTATAAATTATAGGTACATCCATGCGCTAGCGAACTTGATAGACATTATCCCGAGATGTATGATGACACCTTCAGGTATACGGGAAGGGAGTAACAAGCCTACAAGAAGGAACTGATCCAGCACAGGATGGTCCTTAATTACATCACGGCCGTGACAAGTGGGTACTGTTTTACCCTGGCAACTCAATATGGTGTGAAGTGCTGTACGTATATTACTAACAGCACTGATGACCCCACGGAGATCATCGATCAGAAGATGGACGAGATCTTGCAGTTGAAGTGGGAGTTCAGGAGGAAGCACAATCTTACCTTAGTGACTGCGGGTAATGAACTGACTGGCTGGGTCTCATGGTTGAACCCACGCAAATGGTTCTCAGGGTTAGGAGAGTGGGCATAGAATGTTATTATGAGTGTGGAGAAGTTTCTCCTTTGTATCCTGGGAGTCATCATAATTATTGGTCTGATATTCAGGTGTGTTCGAATTCTAACGCGGCGCAAGCACAGCGCAAATTTGATGAGTCTAAGGAGCGAGAGCGTTGTTACAGCAGCAGATTTTATTTATGACCCATCCATAGAGACAGCGTTATGATAAGGATTGCAAATGAATTTCATGGCCTGTTTATTTCACCATTTTTCTCTGTTTCCCCCTTACCCAGAAAACATCCAACCGGAAAAGACGTCAGCCCTACCCAATGTTTATGTGAATGCATTTTTATATATGTGTCATCTTCATCTCTGCAACCTCCAGTTAATGGCACACAATAAGGTGATATCCACATATACTAGCACTCACATATGTTCCCCCTCCATGTATCATCAACTAAATGTGCTCCCCATTTGTTGTAATAAGAAACTGAAAAGAGCTCGGTAGTGTTGGTTTGCCCATTTACAGACCCTTAATACGGGATGAGAAGGATTTAATGTATACTTTGCAATACCTCGAAGATTATTTAGAATACATACGGCACGATGATACATGCCCCTCTGACATTGATTCATACATACATGCTTATTACTATCCCACTAGGTTAGACATTTCCCTCCTACCGCTCTCCCCCGATCATCCAAACTTATATATATTGTGTAGATAATATATTCTGTTTAGTAGTAAAGTGTGGCAGTTATTGATGACTGCCAAAGGGTGGACTGTCAAAGTCAAAAATATTTCAGTACACACATCACGTACAAACTACACACAGATGGCCTCCGTGCGCGTACTTGTTCTGCCGTGCATGCACATATTCGCAATTTGCATATGATCGTTCCCGTGGTCCTGCGTATTAGCGCGTGGTATGAGTAATTATGGTAGTGTTTGTGATCGCATGGAAAAGCCATAAAAACACATGACATATTTAATCCAAATAGTGCACAATGTACACATAGCCAACATGCACCGCACCAGCGATTTATACTTGTTTAAATTGTACAGCAACAAAGGGATTCACCTTTACAGAATAGGAGGGGACAGAACTAGGTTATAAGGTGGTGTTTGGTATCCAGCTGTAGGGTATTTTAAGAGCAATATTCCGGTGTTGGTTTGCAGAAGATCGCACGCTCCTGCGAATAGTTATGCACAGGAAAAGAATATTAATATTAACTGTATTTACTGTACTCTTGATATGCGGCGGGAATCCAGTGGAGAACACCTGCAAGTGCACCTGGACCAGACATCGCCCACCTATTCAAACTGACCTATGACCTCTCCTGTACTGTAAATGACCATCCCAGTGTCCAATGGACAAAGAGATTACAGCTTTCATTGTGTTACGTTTTGAACAAATGTATAAAAAGCCAGCTGCAGGCCAGGTCACTCTCTCAATCTCTGAAGGTCATCTACCTTGATGACTGAGGACCGGACCGGGAAGCACAGGCGAAACCAAACGTATGTACCATTGCATTGTAGCCTCTTTTCTGTTAGTATGATTGTATTTTCGTTGTAGCCCCCTTTTATCAATTATATGTTGGTGGGTCGGATCCCAACATCTTAAATACAATTGGTGTCGTGTCTTCTCCCTGCTAAGGCTATAAGTGTACTTCAGGCACACATGTAGCTACATTGTCCTCACGGCGTGTCGGTGTGTGTGTACGCTAAGTTAGTAAAAAGTACGTATGTTAAAGATTACATCCAGCAGCCACAGCTGCTCGAATTTCAGTGTAAAAGGTATAGCTTTTTGTCTTGTATGCAAATCAGCATTCACAATATATACATACACACCCGCACACACATGTGTATATATATATATATATATATATATATATAGTCATAGAATCACTCGGCACTCCACGCAGCAAGTACGCATAGCAAGCCGGGTGCCCTGCTCGTGTGTAGTTTAAAAGTGCATGCAACGGGCGGCACTCACGGACTTATTTCAAATAAAGGACCCGGACACGCCTGGGTACAACAGCGCTTCGGTTTTATAAACCTTCGAAGGTTTATAAAACCGAAACGTTGTTGTACCCAGGCGTGTCCGGGTCCTTATTTGAAATAAGTCCGTGAGTGCCGCCCGTTGCATGAACTTGTATATATATATATATATATATATATATATATATATACTGTGTAAGCACTACTATGTGGCATAATATGTATAAGGGGTACTACTGTGTAATATTAATAACGATCTCAAGTGTGTGGCGTAACATGTGTAATGGATACTACTGTGTGGCATAAGGTGAATAATGGACACTACTGTGCAGTGTAATGTGAATAAGTGGCACTACTGTGGTTAATTTGTTTCGGGGGTACTATTATGTGGCCACACCCCTTTTTCAGCACGTCAGTAGTATTGATTAAGAATAATCAATACTTCAGGTTGATTTTACTATGTGCATGCCTATAACTATTTTTGGAATATTAGCTAAAATACTATTAAAATTATGTTATAATTGCCCCTTTCTTTCCTTTCTTCTACTCTGGTGTAGTCATATTTTGGTATTTCTATGTTGTATTACATGTACCTCTATGCTCCAGCTTAGTCCATAGAGATGTTTTAGAGGGGGTTGTTGGCAAAGTTAGGGGCTTCTGGGTCTACTGTATCTGTCCAGAATATAAATGTTTTCAAATGTTTTAAAGTACTCTATACTACTGTGCTCCGTACTTCACTATCTCATGTGCCCGTTTAGCAATCTAGGCACACTTATGCAATCAGAGTTTAGATACAAATAGATCAACGGTTATCTTGGCTTCTTTGCTGCGCCTAGGCACACCATGGTTTATTTACATAAACCATTCATCTATTGTTCTCAGCTGCAATACAATACAGAGAACAATACAGCAGGGGATTAAGTCATTACAGCAAGGGATTAGGGGGGTCATTCCGAGTTGGTCGCTC
The DNA here is from genome assembly GCF_028390025.1 of Pseudophryne corroboree. NCBI lineage: Eukaryota > Metazoa > Chordata > Amphibia > Anura > Myobatrachidae > Pseudophryne > Pseudophryne corroboree. Next base: position 704,091,971 of record NC_086449.1, on the reverse strand, counting down.
GCTAGCAGTTTTTAGCAGCCGTGTAAATGCATTGCCGCCGCCCACTAGGGAATGTATTTTCACTTTGCAGAAGTGCGAACGCCTGTGCAGCAGAGCGCGTGCAAAATCTTTTTGTGCAAAACTAGACCAGCCCTGTAGTTACTCTATGTGTGCGTTGATTCTCACGACGGTGGGACGGCTTTTGACGTCACACACCCGCCCAGCGTTCGCCCAGCCATGCCTGCGTTTTCCCCGACACGCCTGTGTTTTTCTAAACACTCACTAAAAACGGTCAGTTGACACCCAGATATGCCCACTTCATGTCAATCTTCCTGCGTTGTGCCGTGCGACTGAAAGCTTCACTAGAACCTGTGCAAAACCACAAAGGACTTTGTACCCGTACGTTGTGCGTGTGCATTGCGGTGCATATGCATGCGCAGAAATGCCGAGTTTTAGCCTGATCGCTGCGAACAATGGCAGCTAGCGATCAACTCGGAATGACCCCCTAAGTCCGACTGCCCAGTCTCAGTTAATCCTATTAAAAGCCAGGATAAACATGGACCCATCTGTATGTGCACATACCTCTGTGTTTTGGTTCTAATTCATCATTGTGTTTTGGTTTTGCCAAAACCACCTCAAGTGTTTTGGTTTTGGATCTTTTTTTTTTATATAAAAACAACTAAAATCATGTAATTTGGGCCTGCTTTTGTTCCTACAGTATTATTAACCTCAATAACATTAATTTCAATAATTTCCAGCCAATTTTGACCACCTCACAGCTCACAATATTGGGGGTCATTCCGAGTTGATTGCTAGCTGTATTCGTTTGCTGTGCAGCGATGAGGCAAAAAAAGGCATTTCTGCGCGTGCGTGTGCGGCGCAATGCGCACGCGTGTCGTACTATTACAAAGATCTATGTAGTTTCACACAGGGTCTAGCGATGCTTTTCAGTCGCACTGCTGGCTGCAGAGTGATTGACATGAAGTGGGCGTTTCTGGGTGTCAACTGACTGTTTTCAGGGAGTGTTTGGAAAAATGCAGATGTGCCAGGAAAAACGCAGGCATGGCTGGGTAAACGCAGGGCGTGTTTGTGACGTCAAAACAGGAACTGAACAGTCTGAAGTGATCGCAAGCGCTGAGTAGGTATTGAGCTATTCTAAAACTGCACAAAAAAAGTTTGCCGCCGCTCTGCGATCCTTTCGTTCGCACTTCTGCTAAGCTAAAATACACTCCCAGTGGGTGGCGGATTAGCGTTGGCACGGCTGCTAAAAACTGCTAGCAAGCGATCAACTCGGAATGACCCCCATTGTTTACCGATATAGGCCAAAGGTTGGCTGGCTAAACAAAGCAACAGAGCAGTGTGACAAATACACAGCAGTTTAAAAAGAATATAGCACATCTATAAAACACTGACAGTGACAGGATGGAAATTTTATAAACTATACTACCCCACAGAAATAATGTTTTCATTAATCAAGAAGAGGCCCCATAGAAGTACAGTACAAGAAAGTGGAGGAGTATATAGTGGAAGGCAGGTAAAAGATTGATTGATGCATTAATTAATTAGTTAATTAATTGCTGAATTTAGAAAATTAAATTGAGATGAAGTTTGCAAGGGTCAGAAGGCTGTTTTGCAGCAATTCAGAAGAGAAAAAGCTATAAAGGAATATAATTTTAAAAGCCATTGATTCCTGATAGGCTTGAAAGAGAAGTTAAGAAAATTAATAGTTGCAGTGCAGAGCTGCAAACTCCAAATCAGACTGTCCAACAATAACAAATATTAGGAGGCTGGACCACAGTGCTGTAACTAGACATTTTAGCGCTGTGTGCAAGAAACAGCATCGGCGCCTCCCCCTTAACGGAAACCGGTAACATTGCGCGCCGTAGGCGCGCGCAAAAAATATAGGGGTGTGGCTTCACGGGAAAGGGGTGTGGCGACAAAATAATACCAATTCATATAATGGTGCACAATAGTCTCCATTATTCAAATTACGCCGCACAGTAGCGCCGCTACACCAGGTAGAGTCCCCTTCTTACACATTACGGCAGACAGCATCCTCTTTTTACACATTACAGCAGACAGCGCCTCCTTTTTACACATTATGGCAGACAGCGTCCCCTTTTTTTACACATTACAGCAGACAGCGTCCCCTTTTTTACACATTACGGCAGACAGCGCCTCCTTTTTACACATTACGGCAAACAGCGTCCCCTTTTTTACACATTACGGCAGACAGCGTCCCTTTTTTACACATTACGGCAGACAGCGTCCCCCTTTTTACACATTACGGCAGACAGCGTCCCCTTTTTTACACATTACGGCAGACAGAGTCCACCTTTTACACGTTACGGCGGGATAGGTCCCCCTTTAACACAGTACGGCAGGCAGATTCTCCCTTACACACATACCCCCCACCCTTAGAATGTAGTGTAGTGAAGTGTACTGTGGTGTAGTGTACTGTAGTGAAGTGTAGTGTAATATACTGTAGTGTAGTGTACTGTAGTGAAGTGTACTGTAATATAGTGTAGTGTAGTTTAGTGTAGTATAGTATAGTATAGTGTAGTGTAGTGTCTGTGTAGGCACTTACGTGCTGTTACCGGCTCCTGACTCCTCCTGTCCACTTCACAGAACTCAGCCGCATCGCTGCCGGGACCTCAGCAGCAGCGGCGGCGTCTTAAGCTGTACACAGGCGGGCGGCTTCACCGGGACACAGGCCGGCGGGTGGCAGCTTCAGCAGCAGGACACAGTCGTATGGGCGGCAGCGGCTACAGCCGGATGCAGGCGGTGCCGCCGTCAGTGGGAGGCAGGCGGCGCCGCCACCTAAAGCAGTGAATCTACGGCCGTGCGTGTGTGATGCTCGATGGTGCGCCCTCAGTGCATTTGCGCTATGGGGAAGGCACCATCGGCACACACCTAGTTACAGCTCTGGGAAGGAGGGGAGGATAGGTAGTGGCAAGGCGGCTGAATCAGGAAGGTGTGATCTTGAAAGGGCCCCCCGTCCCCCCTCTCTCTGTTGTCACTACAGTTCTTCTTAGGGGAGAGTGAAAGTAAGAAACCGAGGTTAACAGGGGAAGAGAGAGAGAAGGAGTGAGAGGAGCAAGAGAGAGGAAGAAAGGGGGGGGGGGGATCAGGGATAGAAAGTGAGGGTTTCATTGGAAAAATAAGAGTTTACTTACCGATAATTCTATTTCTCGTAGTCCGTAGTGGATGCTGGGAACTCCGTAAGGACCATGGGGAATAGCGGCTCCGCAGGAGACTGGGCACAAAAGTAAAAGCTTTAGGACTACCTGGTGTGCACTGGCTCCTCCCCCTATGACCCTCCTCCAAGCCTCAGTTAGGATACTGTGCCCGGACGAGCGTACACAATAAGGAAAGATTTTGAATCCCGGGTAAGACTCATACCAGCCACACCAATCACACCGTACAACCTGTGATCTGAACCCAGTTAACAGCATGATAACAGAGGAGCCTCTGAAAAGATGGCTCACAACAATAATAACCCGATTTTTGTAACAATAACTATGTACAAGTATTGCAGACAATCCGCACTTGGGATGGGCGCCCAGCATCCACTACGGACTACGAGAAATAGAATTATCGGTAAGTAAATTCTTATTTTCTCTGACGTCCTAGTGGATACTGGGAACTCCGTAAGGACCATGGGGATTATACCAAAGCTCCCAAACGGGCGGGAGAGTGCGAATGAGAGAACTCCAGGTCCTCCTCAGCCAGGGTATCAAATTTGTAGAATTTAGCAAACGTGTTTGCCCCTGACCAAGTAGCTGCTCGGCAAAGTTGTAAAGCCGAGACCCCTCGGGCAGCCGCCCAAGATGAGCCCACCTTCCTTGTGGAATGGGCTTTTACAGATTTTGGCTGTGGCAGGCCTGCCACAGAATGTGCAAGCTGAATTGTACTACAAATCCAACGAGCAATAGTCTGCTTAGAAGCAGGAGCACCCAGCTTGTTGGGTGCATACAGGATAAACAGCGAGTCAGATTTTCTGACTCCAGCCGTCCTGGAAACATATATTTTCAGGGCCCTGACTACGTCCAGCAACTTGGAGTCCTCCAAGTCCCTAGTAGCCGCAGGTACCACAATAGGCTGGTTCAAGTGAAACGCTGAAACCACTTTAGGGAGAAATTGAGGACGAGTCCTCAATTCCGCCCTGTCTGAATGGAAGATCAGATAAGGGCTTTTACAGGATAAAGCCCGCCAATTCTGACACGCGCCTGGCCGAGGCCAGGGCCAACAACATGACCACTTTCCATGTGAGATAATTTAACTCCACAGATTCAAGTGGTTCAAACCAATGTGACTTTAGGAACCCCAAAACTACATTGAGATCCCAAGGTGCCACTGGAGGCACAAAAGGAGGCTGTATATGCAGTACCCCTTTTACAAACGTCAGAACTTCAGGAACTGAAGCTAGTTCTTTCTGGAAGAAAATTGACAGGGCCGAAATTTGAACCTTAATGGACCCCAATTTTAGGCCCATAGACACTCCTGTTTACAGGAAATGCAGGAATCGACCTAGTTGAAAATTCCTCCATCGGGGCCTTACTGGCCTCGCACCCCGCAACATATTTTCGCCAAATGCGGTGATAATGCTTTGCGGTTACATCCTTCCTGGCTTGATCAGGGTAGGGATGACTTCATCCAGAATGCCTTTTTCCTTCAGGATCCGGCGTTCAACCACCCTGCCGTCAAACGCAGCCACGGTAAGTCTTGGAATAGACAGGGTCCTTGCTGGAGCAGGTCCCTTCTTAGAGGTAGAGGCCACGGGTCCTCCGTGAGCATCTCTTGAAGTTCCGGGTACCAAGTCCTTCTTGGCCAATCCGGAGCCATGAGTATAGTTCTTACTCCCCTCCGTCTTATAATTCTCAGTACTTTTGGTATGAGAGGAAGAGGAGGGAACACATACACTGACTGGTACACCCACGGTGTTACCAGAGCGTCCACAGCTATTGCCTGAGGGTCCCTTGACCTGGCGCAATACCTGTCCAATTTTTTGTTTAGGCGGGACGCCATCATGTCCACCTTTGGTTTTTCCCAATGGTTTACAATCATGTGGAAGACTTCTGGGTGAAGTCCCCACTCTCCCGGGTGGAGGTCGTGCCTGCTGAGGAAGTCTGCTTCCCAGTTGTCCACTCCCGGAATGAACACTGCCGACAGTGCTATCACATGATTTTCCGCCCAGCGAAAAATCCTTGCAGCTTCTGCCATTGCCCTCCTGCTTCTTGTGCAGCCCTGTCTGTTTACGTGGGCGACTGCCGTGATGTTGTCCGACTGGATCAGCACCGGCTGACCTTGAAGCAGAGGTCTTGCTTGGCTTAGGGCATTGTAAATGGCCCTTAGCTCCAAAATATTTATGTGAAGTGATGTCTCCAGGCTTGACCACAAGCCCTGGAAATTTCTTCCCTGTGTGACTGCTCTCCAGCCTCGCAGGCTGGCATCCGTGGTCACCAGGACCCAGTCCTGAATGCCGAATCTGCGGCCCTCTAGAAGATGAGCACTCTGCAACCACCACAGGAGAGACACCCTTGTCTTTGGTGACAGGGTTATCCGCTGATGCATCTGAAGATGCGATCCGGACCATTTGTCCAGCAGGTCCCACTGGAAAGTCTTGCGTGGAATCTGCCGAATGGAATTGCTTCGTAGGAAGCCACCATTTTTCCCAGTACCCTTGTGCACTGATGCACTGACACTTGGCCTGGTTTTAGGAGGTTTCTGACTAGTTCGGATAACTCCCTGGCTTTCTCCTCCGGGAGAAAACACCTTTTTCTGGACTGTGTCCAGGATCATCCCTAGGAATAGAAGGCGTGTCGTCAGGATCAGCTGCGATTTTGGAATATTGAGAATCCAACCGTGCTACCGCAGCACTATCTGAGATAGTGCACCCCGACTTCCAACTGTTCCCTGGATCTTGCCCTTATCAGGAGATCGTCCAAGTAAGGGATAACTAAAAACTCCCTTCTTTCGAAGGAGTATCATCATTTCGGCCATTACCTTGGTAAAGACCCGTGGTGCCGTGGACAATCCAAACGGCAGCGTCTGAAACTGATAGTGACAGTTCTGTACCACAAACCTGAGGTACCCTTGGAGACGGGTAAATTGGGACATGTAGGTAAGCATCTTTGATGTCCAGAGAGACCATATAGTCCCCTTCTTCCAGGTTTGCAATCACTGCTCTGAGTGACTCCATCTTGAATTTGAACCTTTGTATGTAAGTGTTCAAGGATTTTAGATTTAAAATTGGTCTCACCGAGCCGTCCGGCTTCGGTACCACCAATAGTGTGGAATAGTACCCCTTTCCCTGTTGCAGGAGGGGTACCTTGATTATCACCTGCTGGGAATACAGCCTGTGAATGGCTTGCAATACTGTCTCCCTGTCTGAGGGAGACGTCGGTAAAGCAGACTTTATGAAACGGCGAGGGGAAGACGTCTCGAATTTCTTGAGACGGGCCCCCACCGTGCCTGAGACCGCTTGTAAAGCCCCAGCGTCATGCTGAGGACTTTGCGGAGGCGGGAGAGGGCTTTTGTGGGAATTGGCTGTTTGCTGCAGCCTTTTTCCTCTCCCTCTGCCACGGGGCAGAAATGAGGCGCCTTTTGCCCGCTTTATGGGGCCGAAAGGACTGCGCCTGATAATACGGCGTCTTCTTAGGTTGAGAAGCTACCTGGGGTAAAAATGTGGATTTTCCAGCCGTTGCCGTGGCCACCAGGTCTGTTAGACCTACCCCAAATAACTCTTCCCTTTTATAAGGCGATACTTCCATATGCCTTTTGGGATCAGCATCACCTGACCACTGTCTTGTCCATAACCTTCTTCTGGCAGAAATGGACAGCGCACTTACTCTTGATGCCAGTCGGCAAATATCCCTCTGTGCATCACGCATATATAGAAATGCATCTTTTAAATGCTCTATAGTTAGTAATATACTGTCCCTATCTAGGGTATCAATATTGTCAGTCAGGGAATCCGACCAAGCCACCCCAGCACTGCACATCCAGGCTAAGGCGATTGCTGGTCGCAGTATCACACCCGTGTGAGTGTATATACATTTTAGGATATTTTACTGCTTTCTGTCAGTAGGTTCCTTAAGGGCAGCCGTATCCGGGGACGGTAGTGCCACCTGTTTAGACAAGCGTGTGAGCGCTTTATTCACCCTAAAGGGTGTTTCCCAACGTGCCCTATCCTCTGGCGGGAAGGGGTATGATGCCAATAACTTTTTTATCGGGGGAAACCCACGCATCATCACACACTTCATTTAATTCCTCAGATGCAGGAAAAACTACAGGCAGTTTTTTCTCACCCAACATAATACCCTTTTTAGTGGTACTGGTATTATCAGAAATGTGTAAAAACATTTTCCATAGCCTCAATCATGTAACGTGTGGCCCTACTGGAAGTCACATTCGTCTCTTAATCGTCGACACTGGAGTCAGTATCCGTGTCGGCGTCTGTATCTGCCATCTGCGGTAACGGGCGTTTTAGAGCCCCAGATGGCTTTTGAGACACCAGGACAGGCACAGACTGAGTCGCCGGCCGTCTCATGTCATCAATCTTTTGTAAAGAGCTGACACTGTCACATAATTCCTTCCAGAAGCTCATCCACTCAGGTGTCGACTCCCTAGGGGGTGACATCTCTGTTACAGGCAATTGCTCCGCCTCCACCTCATTTTCCTCCTCATACATGTCGACACAACGTACCGACACACAGCACACACACAGGGAATGCTCTGATAGAGGACAGGACCCCACTAGCCCTTTGGGGAGACAGAGGGAGAGTATGCCAGCACACACCAGAGCGCTATATATATATACAGAGATAACCTTATATAAGTGTTTTTCCCCTTATAGCTGCTGTATTGTTATACTGCGCCTAATTAGTGCCCCCCTCTCTTTTTTAACCCCTTTCTGTAGTGTAGTAACTGCAGGGGAGAGCCAGGGAGCTTCCCTCCAACGGAGCTGTTAGAGAAAATGGCACCAGTGTGCTGAGGAGATAGGCTCCGCCCCCTTCTCTGCGGCCTTTTCTCCCGTTTTTCTGTGGAATCTGGCAGGGGTTAAAATACACCCATATAGCCCTGGGGGTTATATGTGGTGTATTTATGCCAGCCAAGGTGTTTTACATTGCTGCTCAGGGCGCCCCCCCTAGCGCCCTGCACCCTCAGTGACCGGAGTGTGAAGTGTGCCTGAGTAACAATGGCGCACAGCTGCAGTGCTGTGCGCTACCTTGTTGAAGACTGATGTCTTCTGCCGCCGATTTTTCCGGACCTTTTCTTGCTTCTGGCTCTGTAAGGGGGCCGGCGGCGCGGCTCCGGGACCGAGCTCCGAGGCTGGGCCTGTGTTCGGTCCCTCTGGAGCTAATGGTGTCCAGTAGCCTAAGAAGCCCAATCCACTCTGCATGCAGGTGAGTTCGCTTCTTCTCCCCTTAGTCCCTCGATGCAGTGAGCCTGTTGCCAGCAGGTCTCACTGAAAATAAAAAACCTAAAACTAAACTTTTCACTAAGAAGCTCAGGAGAGCCCCTAGTGTGCACCCTTCTCGGCCGGGCACAAAAATCTAACTGAGGCTTGGAGGAGGGTCATAGGGGGAGGAGCCAGTGCACACCAGGTAGTCCTAAAGCTTTTACTTTTGTGCCCAGTCTCCTGCGGAGCCGCTATTCCCCATGGTCCTTATGGAGTTCCCAGCATCCACTAGGACGTCAGAGAAAGAGGGAATTAGAGAAACAGAGAGAGGGTGTCAGGGAGAAATGGATGAGAGGGGAGAGAGAAGCAAGAAAGAGTGTCACAATAGAGAGAGAGGAGCAAGATAGGGAGAGTATTATGGAGAGAAAGGCTAGGTCAGTCAGAGAGAGAAGGGGGGGGGGGATAGGATCCAGCATTAGACAGTTACCATTGCCAACACAGCACACAGACACAAGTCTCTGATGGGGGCGGACTCTTCACGGCATTAAGCTCCGCCCCTTAAATACCCGCGAATCGCGGCACTGTGGGGGTGGGGGGGATTGGTTCCCCTCTCCCCGGCTTGCGTGTATAGAGAGGGGAGGGACAAGTCAGCCCACAGAGAGTGAGACCAATCATACCCGGGGCAGGATTGGGAAGGGGAAAGGTCCTCTCCTCTGGTGGACCGGATGGCCACTTCACCTCCTCACCAATTAAGTTCCGTCGGCCTGCCAGCGTGAGCGTACTAAATGAGTCAGCCTGACTCATTAGTACTACTTGGCTGCCTTGTATAATGCTGTGGGCACTTAACTGCAGCTTGCTCTGCCCCTGCTGTCTGTGCTGCAGCGTGATCGGAGCTGAGTTGAGAGCTCTGATCACAGCTGATAGACAGAGCGGAGCCGCCGTCCTCCCGTCAGCTGCACACAAACCAACCATCTGTCCGCTCGGCTCAGCTACAACTTCAGCGAGAGAGGGAGGGAGTCGGCGCTCCTCTCCTCGGGCAGAGCTGGCAGACGGCAGGTACTGGCCATCCCAATTTGGGAGGAGGTGAGGTGGCCTTCTGGTCCGCCAGAGGAGAGAACCTTTCCCCTTCTCCATCCAGCTGCAGTAAATGGCGGCGCTGGCTGGTGGGCGGTAGTGTTGAGTGGCCCGGCGGGTGCTGCCTGCGGAGATTTTTCCGCCTCACAGCGAATGCGCTGTGTGCAGTGCCCCTCTTGCCCATACCTAGTTACGGCCCTGCTGGACCATAATACTCCCACTCCCCCCTACTACCCCTTCTTTCGTTATTGAGTAACACACCCCTGTAATACATTTATGAGCCTCACCAGAGGGTCTGAGTATGAGGGATAATACTAGCTTTTTTTCGCCTAAATCTAGTCCACAAGCAGACACATTTTCAGTTTATCTATGATCTACAAGATTGCAAGCATTTCAGATGAATGTTGTGAATAATGGTGGTCATTCCGAGTTGTTCGCTCGTTGCCGATTTTCGCTATGCTGCGATTTGTTGCTAAATGCGCACGGTACGCAGCGCGCGTGCGCTAAGTTATTTAACTAAAAATTTAGCAGTTTTGCTGTTGTTTGTGCAGCGCTTTTCAGTCGCACTGCTGATCGGTAAATGATTGACAGGAAAGGGGCGTTTCTGGGAGCTAACTGAGCGTTTTCCGGGAGTGTGCTAAAAAACGCAGGTGTGTCAGGGAAAAATGCGGGAGTGTCTGGAGAAACGGGGGAGTGGCTGACCGAACGCAGGGCGTGTTTGTGACGTCTAACCAGGAACTAAACGGACTGAGCTGATCGCAATCTAGGAGGAGGTCTGGAGCTACTCAGAAACTGCAAGAAAATATTTGGTAGCAATTCTGCTAATCTTTCGTTCGCTATTCTGCTATGCTAAGATACACTCCCAGAGGGCAGCGGCCTAGCGTTTGCAATGCTGCTAAAAGCATCTAGTAAGCGAACAACTCGAAATGACCACCCATATCACTTGTGCATTTTTAAGAATAATATTAAATATGATCCATAATTTTGTTTGTTTGTTATTTTCTGGTTAAAAATGTACTGCAACTTAATAATGTATTAGAGCAATAACCAATAAAAAATGTTTGTCTATACAAAAAAGACCATCACCAATGCCCTAAAAAATACAGCCAATAATGACAACATGGAATTGTCCATGGGCCTTCCCACTGACCCTTATGTTGGATATTAAAAAAGTCATGTAAAGTTTAACAAACCAAGCATTTCAGCGACAAGAACTGTCACTTTGGTGACTGAAGTGCTTGGTTTGTTTGGGCCACAACAGAACAAGCTACTATATCCATGGGCTAAAGAAAGGTAACACTGTTGTTAATCATCTCTGCAGTTGGAAGACGTCATACTCATCCTTATCCCACCCTCATCAGTTTTAACATCTTCATCACCACACAATATTAGCTCATCCTCACTGGTATCCACCCCTACAGAAGTCTATGTACTTTAACATAATTGGTGAGAAAGGTCTTCCTTAAGGAATTTATCGTTTATTTTTACGAACATCAGCTTTTCCATATTTTTAGGAAGCAGCCTCCTACGTCAATCGTCACAAGGTTCCTGGCTGTGCTAAACGCTGTTTCTGACTACACACTGGAGGGTGGGCAGGTTAAGTAAAGCAAAGCTAGTTTGTATAACGGGCTCCAAATTGCCTTTTTTTCCCCACCAAGTATTCAAAGGGACTTTCTGATATGCTAATTTGTACATTGTCATTAAAATAATCACCCACCATTCTATTGATGGTTACTGTATCAGATTCAGTCACAGTAGAGGTGTCAATAATTTTGCCCGATTCTATTAGACCTCACAAGATGCCCGAACTCTGGTTCACTAAATGGACTCAACCTCATCACCAGTGCGCCTCTTGGAAAAGGTATTTTTTTTCCTAGCAACAGCTGCTGCTGCTCTTCTATCAGCTGATCCATGATTGGACTTATTTTGGACACTAGCCAAAAAATTTGATTTTTTTTTTTATTTATAGCTGTGAATTGTTTCTGGTTATAGATGATGGGGGACACCACTGAACACAGAACAATAATATATGCTGCGTTTCAACTGAACACAGACTAAATAAATACACAATATAATTTTTAAATGCAATTAGAAAAAAAAAATTGTTTTAGACAACAACAGGAAAAAACCTATATAGCTGGAAATCTTCATCAACAAAAAAAGAGGTCTTCTTAGGGTGCAGCAGCCTCTAACACATTAGAGTAATGAGTATACTATTTTATGGACAGATAATAAACAATATCATAAAGTATACTGCAGTAATACATTTCATAGGAAAAAAAGGTGCAAGTTTACTTTAATAGCACCACTACCACCAGTACTGCCGTACATAGGACACTGATGGCACACCCGCACAGAAAACACAGCTGGCATCCCCACACTGCCGAAACTCCGGCACACCTAATGCCGGCCCTAGTCAATTTGTTGCCCTAGGCAAGATTTTGTCTGGTGCTCCCTAGCACTGCCACTAGTTCCGCACCTCTCGGGCAGTGGAGTCCACTGGGGGTTTATCCTGTGGACCTGTCCAACCCTGCATAATGCCACACAGTAATGCACCTTACACATATGCCCCACATTAGTAATGCTAGTATTTTTTTTTATGAAACTTACTTTTGCTTGCTGACTTGCTGGCAGTCAGTGTATCTGCCCCTGCAGCTCCCTGAATCTCTGACTTGTGCTTTGTGAAGTGGGGGTGGCAGGCTGGATGGCACCATGGCTTTAGGGAGGAGCAGCTGCTGCCACAGCCGCAACCCTCCTGCCACAGCCATTTTTTATGCTTCCCACTGCCCTCACTGACCCTGGTCCATCAGCTCCTGCTAAGAGCTACAATTGCAGGTGCCAACCTAAAGCATGACCTCCACCCAGGGTTAAATCTAGAAGAAAATTACAGGGGGGCACAATAATAGGGGGAAGGGGGACTGGTCAGCTTGTGCATCACGGCATGCAACACATGGAATTCATGGGGGTGTGTACTTGCGTTCATACACGCTAAAGTGGCATGTCCTCACTATAAGGGATGTGACCTCACAGGGTGATGTAGTTATGTGACCGGCAGCCACAATACCTCCCCCTACATCCCGAAGCCACACAAACCTGATAGTCAGCATACCGACTAAAAGGGACTATTCCATGACACCCACAGCGTGGGAATAGAACCTGTGGCGAGTGTAGCTCATTACCGAGCCTTCTGCAGGGTGAGCGCAGTGAGCCCGCAAGGGGCTTCTTGCACTCGCCCTGCCCCCACCACTCTGTGGCTGGGATCCCGGCTCCTCTCTGTTGCGCTCATTCCCCCCCCCCCCTTCCCCGCCAGCATTCTGTGGCCGGTATCCTGACGGTCAGCATCCTGCCAGTAAAACATAAAACATACCCAACCACTCACAGGGTATGCAAGTCTCACCCCTTATTTTCATTCCCTTCAGTCTGACACATCCAGAAGTCACGCTGCACTGACGTTTCATCTAGAAATAGCGCAGCGCAACTTATTGACCACATTACAGTGCTGGGGGCTGGGAAATTCTACGGCATGGACTGACTGAGAAATATAGTGTGGGAAGAACACTGCCCATGTTACATCCCTGCAGACACCTGGGGTTTATACAGGTATAAGGAGCACACATAGGATGGCAGGGTCCCTCTTCCCCATGTGCACACTTTAAGCACAAGCAGTATAGGTGATGTCAGTATTATTTGGAACAGTCTGCAAAATACACATGGGGTACCATAAGGAGATGTCCAGTAATAACCTTACATAGTCAGTGAATATGTCACAGAGAGGTCCAAGAATTGCAGTTACCAGGCTTCTGCTGCTAGTTCCCTTCTCTGTGCATTCTGTGTCTGGTCTCACAAGTCACACTGAGAGTAAGGCACAGTCTGCAATCTACTTGCCAAGTTTAATCAACAGTGTATACAAGTATAAATAGTTTGCAGACTTTCCCTTACTCTCTCTCAGAATGATATACTGCTGATATGCTTGAATGCCATGAGGCATTCCAAATGCCCTATTCAATTGCTTATTTTATCTATAGCTAAGGTCGGCTGTGGGCACACCGGCACAAAGGACACCACTGGCACCCCTGCTACCGACATCACTTGCATCCCCACTCATAGGACATTGCTGACCCCCTTGCACTGCCAACACTGCTGACACCACCGAATGTGCACTGTATCTGACCTGCACTGTATGCAACCCACACTCTATCCCACACTGCATCTGACCCAACCTCTATTCAACATGCACTGTAATTTGCACTGTATCTGACCCACACTGTATACTGTACTGTATCTGATCTGCACTGTATCCCACACTGTATCCAATCCAGACTGCATCCTACCTGCACTGTAACCTTCCAACGCATCCAACCAACACTATATATGACCTGCACTGTATCCAGCCCACACTGTATTCGAACCACACTGTAACCTTCACTGTGTCGGTCCCACACTGTATCTGTTCCACAATGAATATGACCTGCACTGTAACCCGCACTGTATCTGACCCACACTAACTCGCACTGTATCCGACCCACACTGTAACCTGCACTGTATCTGACCTAAACTGTTTCCGACCCGCGCGGTATTCAACTTGCATTGTATTCTACTCACCTTGTGTACCGCACTGTAACGCAGCTCAATATTTAACTGTGTGTCCCAAAGTATCAACACTGTACCCCGTAGGTACAGAAAACTATTTTTGTGGTTGGGGAGCAACCACAAATGAGTCAGAAATGTGTAGAAATGTATATCACACACCGACGATTACAGTGTCACACAAATGAGTCAGAAATATATATAATAATTACACCCTGCGGTGTACTTCACCAACAGTGTTGCACAATGCGTTTATGAGTAGGAAATAATATACTGCGGTCTGACCACCAGTGTCACAGTACTTATGAAAATAAAATAAAAATTGTATAGTACATCGGGGTACAGCACAAACAAACAAAAATATATTTTTTAATAATTCAAATTTTAGGCTTTTTGTTTTTAGCTTTAATTATTTTAATTTTACACTGGTGCAGAGCCCCTGGATGGATGGACAGATCACCCCTTTCAGATACAGCAGGGAGAGAGAGCACCAGTTTTTCATATACCCCTTTCAGATACAGCAAACAGAGCACCCCTTTTAGATACAGCAGACAGAGCACCCCTTTCAGACACAGCAGATAGAGAGAGCAAAGTACTGGAGATGGACACATCTGTCCAGTACAATCTCCACAGCCGGAGTGAAGATGGCGCAAATACACAGGACTTATATAGAATCCAAAACCCGTGAGAATCGGACAGCGGGAAGATGATATTCAGCCTCTCTTTGGGATATGAGCAAGACGTGAAGTCCCAAGCTGGACTCGCATCCCGCCTCGGATCGCAATGTTCGGGTGGGTTTGGTTCCTAGGGAACCGAACCCGCTCATCCCTAGTTCTTAGTAAATTTCTGTGTTGTCTTGATTTTATATTCAAAGTACTTGTGAGTAGGTTATTGCTAATACATTACTCATTTGCAAAACATTTTCAAACAGAAATAACTGTCGTGTGTTTGTGCTCTGTTGCTTAGTTTAATAAGCCAGCCTTTGGCCTATGTTGTTGAACAATATTGTGAGCTGTGAGGTGGTCAAAATTGACTGGAAATTAATCTTATTGAGGTTAGTAATACCATAGGAACAAAATAGGTCTAAGTTATGTGATTTTAGCTATTTTTATCAATGTCTGAAAATATTACTGTAGATCCAAAACCAAAACCCACGACGGTGGTTTTAACAAAACCAAAACCAAATCCAAAACACAAGTTAAGTTAAAATCAAAACACATGGGTTAGCACATATCTCTACTGGTAAGAGAAGTGTGACATTATAAACATTTAGCCCACAGAACTATCTTTATGTTATCTGGACAAAAATGGTTTTCATCTATAAAGTATTTTCTTTTTTCTTTATACCAAACAACATTTAGAAAGGGCACTTCTTGCATTCTAAATTAATATTGCAGCCTGAAAATGGAGCTGCATAAAAAAAACCACAGTAATGATACTAATGTAAACACATATATTATTTATGGTGCTAAATTAATTTCTATCTTCTTCATTTAACCTGCTCAATTTAAAACAGCAACTTTAAATAATTCATGAGGCATACTAAAAAAAAAGCATTGCTAAAACAAAAGGTCAGATTGAGAGACAGGAACGTTGAAAAGAATTGGATAAAATTATCATAAATACAGTTTGAAATTACAGACAACACAAGATTGCACCCTGATAGGAAAATGATTAAAGAGGATGAGTAACAAAACATACATTTTTATTGTCCTATTTAATTGAACTTTGCAATCCACTTTTATCTATTAATTTTATTTTGAGATACATACATAATTTTCATTATGCCGTGTCTGGGTAAGATTTATTACACTGGCAGAACTTTTTTTTAAATACCACCGATGTACTTAGAATTAGAGATGAGCGTGTTCGGTTCCCCGAGAACCGAACCCCCACGAACTTCACTAACTGAGCCCCAATCCGAGTCCGGCTCGGGTTTTCCCATCTGACTCAGATCCAGAATGAGGCAAAACGTCATCATCCCGCTGTCTGATTCTTGCGGGGTTTGGATTCCATATAAGGAGCCGTGCGTCCCCGCCATTTTCACTCCGGCATTGGAGAGTGTAGCGAGGGGACGTTTCTTCATCCTCAGTGTCTGTGGAGGGAAAGTGGGGTGGCAATTCCAGTGCTGTCTTGTGCTGCTCATTCCACTTTAGTGTATTACGCTGTATCCAGAGCCAAATTAAGAACATGGGGGGCCCCAGGGCAATTAAAACAGTGGGCGCCCTAATAAAGAGAAGGCAGATGAATTATATCAATATATATATATTAGAGATGTGCACTTGAAATTTTTCGGGTTTTGTGTTTTGGTTTTGGGTTCGGTTCCGCGGCCGTGTTTTGGGTTCGACCGCGTTTTGGCAAAACCTCACCGAATTTTTTTTGTCGGATTCGGGTGTGTTTTGGATTCGGGTGTTTTTTTCAAAAAACCCTAAAAAACAGCTTAAATCATAGAATTTGGGGGTCATTTTGATCCCAAAGTATTATTAACCTCAAAAAACATAATTTCCACTCATTTTCAGTCTATTCTGAATACCTCACACCTCACAATATTATTTTTAGTCCTAAAATTTGCACCGAGGTAGCTGTGTGAGTAAGATAAGCGACCCTAGTGGCCGACACAAACACCGGGCCCATCCAGGAGTGGCACTGCAGTGTCACGCAGGATGGCCCTTCCAAAAAACACTCCCCAAACAGCACATGACGCAAAGAAAAAAAGAGGCGCAATGAGGTAGCTGTGTGAGTAAGATAAGCGACCCTAGTGGCCGACACAAACACCGGGCCCATCTAGGAGTGGCAATGCAGTGTCACGCAGGATGGCCCTTCCAAAAAACACTCCCCAAACAGCACATGACGCAAAGAAAAAAAGAGGCGCAATGAGGTAGCTGTGTGAGTAAGATAAGCGACCCTAGTGGCCGACACAAACACCGGGCCCATCTAGGAGTGGCACTGCAGTGTCACGCAGGATGGCCCTTCCAAAAAACACTCCCCAAACAGCACATGACGCAAAGAAAAAAAGAGGCGCAATGAGGTAGCTGTGTGAGTAAGCTAAGCGACCCTAGTGGCCGACACAAACACCGGGCCCATCTAGGAGTGGCACTGCAGTGTCACGCAGGATGGCCCTTCCAAAAAACACTCCCCAAACAGCACATGACGCAAAGAAAAAAAGAGGCGCAAGGAGGTAGCTGTGTGAGTAAGCTAAGCGACCCTAGTGGCCGACACAAACACCGGGCCCATCTAGGAGTGGCACTGCAGTGTCACGCAGGATGGCCCTTCCAAAAAACACTCCCCAAACAGCACATGACGCAAAGAAAAAAAGAGGCGCAATGAGGTAGCTGTGTGAGTAAGATAAGCGACCCTAGTGGCCGACACAAACACCGGGCCCATCTAGGAGTGGCACTGCAGTGTCACGCAGGATGGCCCTTCCAAAAAACACTCCCCAAACAGCACATGACGCAAAGAAAAAAAGAGGCGCAATGAGGTAGCTGTGTGAGTAAGATAAGCGACCCTAGTGGCCGACACAAACACCGGGCCCATCTAGGAGTGGCACTGCAGTGTCACGCAGGATGGCCCTTCCAAAAAACACTCCCCAAACAGCACATGACGCAAAGAAAAAAAGAGGCGCAATGAGGTAGCTGTGTGAGTAAGATAAGCGACCCTAGTGGCCGACACAAACACCGGGCCCATCTAGGAGTGGCACTGCAGTGTCACGCAGGATGGCCCTTCCAAAAAACACTCCCCAAACAGCACATGACGCAAAGAAAAATTAAAGAAAAAAGAGGTGCAAGATGGAATTGTCCTTGGGCCCTCCCACCCACCCTTATGTTGTATAAACAGGACATGCACACTTTAACCAACCCATCATTTCAGTGACAGGGTCTGCCACACGACTGTGACTGAAATGACGGGTTGGTTTGGACCCCCACCAAAAAAGAAGCAATTAATCTCTCCTTGCACAAACTGGCTCTACAGAGGCAAGATGTCCACCTCATCATCATCCTCCGATATATCACCGTGTACATCCCCCTCCTCACAGATTATCAATTCGTCCCCACTGGAATCCACCATCTCAGCTCCCTGTGTACTTTGTGGAGGCAATTGCTGCTGGTCAATGTCTCCACGGAGGAATTGATTATAATTCATTTTAATGAACATCATCTTCTCCACATTTTCTGGAAGTAACCTCGTACGCCGATTGCTGACAAGGTGAGCGGCGGCACTAAACACTCTTTCGGAGTACACACTTGTGGGAGGGCAACTTAGGTAGAATAAAGCCAGTTTGTGCAAGGGCCTCCAAATTGCCTCTTTTTCCTGCCAGTATAAGTACGGACTGTGTGACGTGCCTACTTGGATGCGGTCACTCATATAATCCTCCACCATTCTTTCAATGGGGAGAGAATCATATGCAATGACAGTAGACGACATGTCCGTAATCGTTGACAGGTCCTTCAGTCCGGACCAGATGTCAGCATCAGCAGTCGCTCCAGACTGCCCTGCATCACCGCCAGCGGGTGGGCTCGGAATTCTGAGCCTTTTCCTCGCACCCCCAGTTGCGGGAGAATGTGAAGGAGGAGATGTTGACAGGTCGCGTTCCGCTTGACTTGACAATTTTCTCACTAGCAGGTCTTTGAACCCCAGCAGACTTGTGTCTGCCGTAAAGAGAGATCCAAGGTAGGTTTTAAATCTAGGATCGAGCACGGTGGCCAAAATGTAGTGCTCTGATTTCAACAGATTGACCACCCGTGAATCCTTGTTAAGCGAATTAAGGGCTCCATCCACAAGTCCCACATGCCTAGCGGAATCGCTCCGTGTTAGCTCCTCCTTCAATGTCTCCAGCTTCTTCTGCAAAAGCCTGATGAGGGGAATTACCTGACTCAGGCTGGCAGTGTCTGAACTGACTTCACGTGTGGCAAGTTCAAAGGGCATCAGAACCTTGCACAACGTTGAAATCATTCTCCACTGCGCTTGAGACAGGTGCATTCCACCTCCTATATCGTGCTGAATTGTATAGGCTTGAATGGCCTTTTGCTGCTCCTCCAACCTCTGAAGCATATATAGGGTTGAATTCCACCTCGTTACCACTTCTTGCTTCAGATGATGGCAGGGCAGGTTCAGGCGTTTTTGGTGTTGCTCCAGTCTTCTGTACGTGGTGCCTGTACGCCGAAAGTGTCCCGCAATTCTTCTGGCCACCGACAGCATCTCTTGCACGCCCCTGTCGTTTTTTAAAAAATTCTGCACCACCAAATTCAAGGTATGTGCAAAACATGAGACGTGCTGGAATTTGCCCAGATTTAATGCACACACAATATTGCTGGCGTTGTCCGATGCCACAAATCCACAGGAGAGTCCAATTGGGGTAAGCCATTCCGCGATGATCTTCCTCAGTTGCCGTAAGAGGTTTTCAGCTGTGTGCGTATTCTGGAAACCGGTGATACAAAGCGTAGCCTGCCTAGGAAAGAGTTGGCGTTTGCGAGATGCTGCTACTGGTGCCGCCGCTGCTGTTCTTGCGGCGGGAGTCCATACATCTACCCAGTGGGCTGTCACAGTCATATAGTCCTGACCCTGCCCTGCTCCACTTGTCCACATGTCCGTGGTTAAGTGGACATTGGGTACAGCTGCATTTTTTAGGACACTGGTGACTCTTTTTCTGAGGTCTGTGTACATTTTCGGTATCGCCTGCCTAGAGAAATGGAACCTAGATGGTATTTGGTACCGGGGACACAGTACCTCCAACAAGTCTCTAGTTGGCTCTGCAGTAATGATGGATACCGGAACCACGTTTCTCACCACCCAGGATGCCAAGGCCTCAGTTATCCGCTTTGCAGCAGGATGACTGCTGTGATATTTCATCTTCCTCGCAAAGGACTGTTGGACAGTCAATTGCTTGGTGGAAGTAGTAAAAGTGGTCTTACGATTTCCCCTCTGGGATGACCATCGACTCCCAGCAGCAACAACAGCAGCGCCAGCAGCAGTAGGCGTTACACGCAAGGATGCATCGGAGGAATCCCAGGCAGGAGAGGAATCGTCAGAATTGCCAGTGACATGGCCTGCAGGACTATTGGCATTCCTGGGGAAGGAGGAAATTGACACTGAGGGAGTTGGTGGGGTGGTTTGCGTGAGCTTGGTTACAAGAGGAAGGGATTTACTGGTCAGTGGACTGCTTCCGCTGTCGCCCAAAGTTTTTGAACTTGTCACTGACTTATTATGAATGCGCTGCAGGTGACGTATAAGGGAGGATGTTCCGAGGTGGTTAACGTCCTTACCCCTACTTATTACAGCTTGACAAAGGCAACACACGGCTTGACAAATGTTGTCCGCATTTCTGTTGAAATACTTCCACACCGAAGAGCTGATTTTTTTGGTATTTTCACCAGGCATGTCAACGGCCATATTCCTCCCACGGACAACAGGTGTCTCCCCGGGTGCCTGACTTAAACAAACCACCTCACCATCAGAATCCTCCTTGTCAATTTCCTCCCCAGCGCCAGCAACACCCATATCCTCCTCATCCTGGTGTACTTCAACACTGACATCTTCAATCTGACTATCAGGAACTGGACTGCGGGTGCTCCTTCCAGCACTTGCAGGGGGCGTGCAAATGGTGGAAGGCACATGCTCTTCACGTCCAGTGTTGGGAAGGTCAGGCATCGCAACCGACACAATTGGACTCTCCTTGTGGATTTGGGATTTCAAAGAACGCACAGTTCTTTGCGGTGCTTTTGCCAGCTTGAGTCTTTTCATTTTTCTAGCGAGAGGCTGAGTGCTTCCATCCTCATGTGAAGCTGAACCACTAGCCATGAACATAGGCCAGGGCCTCAGCCATTCCTTGCCACTCCGTGTGGTAAATGGCATATTGGCAAGTTTACGCTTCTCCTCCGACAATTTTATTTTAGGTTTTGGAGTCCTTTTTTTACTGATATTTGGTGTTTTGGATTTTACATGCTCTGTACTATGACATTGGGCATCGGCCTTGGCAGACGACGTTGCTGGCATTTCATCGTCTCGGCCATAACTAATGGCAGCAGCTTCAGCACGAGGTGGAAGTGGATCTTGATCTTTCCCTAATTTTGGAACCTCAACATTTTTGTTCTCCATATTTTAATAGGCACAACTAAAAGGCACCTCAGGTAAACAATGGAGATGGATGGATACTAGTATACTTATGGATGGACTGCCGAGTGCCGACACAGAGGTAGCTACAGCCGTGGACTACCGTACTGTGTCTGCTGCTAATATAGACTGGATGATAATGAGATGAAATCAATATATATGTATATATAATATCACTAGTACTGCAGCCGGACAGGTATATATATTTATTATGTAATGACTGATGACGGACCTGCTGGACACTGTCAGCTCAGCAGCACCGCAGACTGCTACAGTAAGCTACTATAGTAGTATGTATAAAGAAGAAAGAAAAAAAAAAACCACGGGTAGGTGGTATACAATTATGGATGGACTGCCGAGTGCCGACACAGAGGTAGCTACAGCCGTGGACTACCGTACTGTGTCTGCTGATAATATAGACTGGATGATAATGAGATGAAATCAATATATATGTATATATAATATCACTAGTACTGCAGCCGGACAGGTATATATATTTATTATGTAATGACTGATGACGGACCTGCTGGACACTGTCAGCTCAGCAGCACCGCAGACTGCTACAGTAAGCTACTATAGTAGTATGTATAAAGAAGAAAGAAAAAAAAAAAACCACGGGTAGGTGGTATACAATTATGGATGGACTGCCGAGTGCCGACACAGAGGTAGCTACAGGCGTGGACTACCGTACTGTGTCTGCTGATAATATAGACTGGATGATAATGAGATGAAATCAATATATATGTATATATAATATCACTAGTACTGCAGCCGGACAGGTATATATATTTATTATGTAATGACTGATGACGGACCTGCTGGACACTGTCAGCTCAGCAGCACCGCAGACTGCTACAGTAAGCTTCTATAGTAGTATGTATAAAGAAGAAAGAAAAAAAAAACCACGGGTAGGTGGTATACAATTATGGATGGACTGCCGAGTGCCGACACAGAGGTAGCTACAGCCGTGGACTAACGTACTGTGTCTGCTGATAATATAGACTGGATGATAATGAGATGAAATCAATATATATATATATATATAATTATATAATATCACTAGTACTGCAGCCGGACAGGTATATATATTTATTATGTAATGACTGATGACGGACCTGCTGGACACTGTCAGCTCAGCAGCACTGCAGACTGCTACAGTAAGCTACTATAGTAGTATGTATAAAGAAGAAAGAAAAAAAAAAAACACGGGTAGGTGCTAGGTGGTATACAATATTATATATATATTATATACAATTATATATATATATATATATATATATATATATATATTAAACTCATAAACTGGTGGTGATTATTAAACTGGTGGTCAGGTCACTGGTCACACTATCAGCAACTTGCAAGTAGTACTCCTGAGTCCTAAGCAGACAATCACAATATATATTATACTGGTGGTCAGTGTGGTCACAAACAATGGCAGTGTGGCACTCTGGCAGCAAAAGTGTGCACTGTACGTTATATGTACTCCTGAGTCCTGAGTCCTGCTCTCAGACTCTAACTGCTCCCCACTGTCAGTGTCTCCCCCACAAGTCAGATAATACAGTCACACTATCTCTATCACTTCAGCAAGTACTAGTAGTAGTAGTACTCCTCCTAATGCTCCCCAAAATTACTACTGTGTCTCTCTCTGTCTCACTCTCTTCTCGAATCTCTATAAACGGAGAGGACGCCAGCCACGTCCTCTCCCTATGAATCTCAATGCACGTGTGAAAATGGCGGCGACGCGCGGCTCCTTATATAGAATCCGAGTCTCGCGATAGAATCCGAGCCTCGCGAGAATCCGACAGCGTGATGATGACGTTCGGGCGCGCTCGGGTTAACCGAGCAAGGCGGGAAGATCCGAGTCGCTCGGACCCGTGTAAAAAAAACTGAAGTTCGGGCGGGTTCGGATTCCGAGGAACCGAACCCGCTCATCTCTAATATATATATATGTTTATTTCTATATACATATATATATATATATATATATATATGTATATGTTTATATTAGAGATGAGCGGGTTCGGTTCCTCAGAATCCAAACCCCCCCGAACTTCACCCATTTTACACGGGTCCGAGACATACTCAGATCCTCCCGCCTTGCTTGGTTAACCCGAGCGCGCCCGAACGTCATCATCCCGCTGTCGGATTCTCGCGAGATTCATATTCTATATAAGGAGCCGCGCGTCGCCGCCATTTTCACTCATGCATTGGAGATGACAGGGAGAGGACGTGTGCAGCGTTCTCTCAGTTGTGTTCAGTGTACTGCAAATATCTGTGCTCAGTGTGCTGCAAATATCTGTGCTCAGTGTGCTTGCAAATATCTGTGCTCAGTGTGCTGCAAATATCTGTGCTCAGTGTGCTTGCAAATATCTGTGCTCAGTGTGCTGCAAATATCTGTGCTCAGTGTGCGGCAAATATCTACGTTCTCTGCCTGAAAAACGCTCCATATCTGTGCTCAGTGTGCTGCAAAAATCTGTGCTCAGCGTGCTTTATTGTGGGGACTGGGGACCACCAGTATTATATAGTAGGAGGACAGTGCAGAGTTTTGCTGACCAGTGACCACCAGTATTATACGTTCTCTGCCTGAAAAACGCTCCATATCTCTGCTGCATTGTAGTATATAGTAGGAGGACAGTGCAGAATTTTGCTGACCAGTGACCACAAGTATTATATCAGTATGGTACAGTAGTCCACTGCTCTACCTACCTCTGTGTCGTCAAGTATACTATCCATCCATACCTGTGGTGCATTTAAGTTTTGCGCAGTGTATATATAGTAGGAGGACAGTGCATAATTTTGCTGACCGCCAGTATATAATATATAGCAGTACGGTACAATAGTAGTCCACTGCTCTACCTACCTCTGTGTCGTCAAGTATACTATCCATCCATACCTGTGGTGCATTTAAGTTTTGCGCAGTATATATATAGTAGGAGGACAGTGCATAATTTTGCTGACCACCAGTATATAATATAAAGCAGTATGGTACAGTAGTCCACTGCTCTACCTACCTCTGTGCCGTCAAGTATACTATATCCATCCATACCTGTGGTGCATTTTAGTTGTTGTGCGCAGTAGTAGGAGGACAGTGCATAATTTTGCTGACCACCAGTATATAATATATAGCAGTGCGGTACAGTAGTCCACTGCTCTACCTACCTCTGTGCCGTCAAGTATACTATATCCATCCATACCTGTGGTGCATTTTAGTTGTTGTGCGCAGTAGTAGGAGGACAGTGCATAATTTTGCTGACCACCAGTATATAATATATAGCAGTGCGGTACAGTAGTCCACTGCTCTACCAACCTCTGTGTCGTCAAGTATACTATCCATCCAGCGACCTTGGTGCACCTCTTTTTTTCTTTGCATCATGTGCTGTTTGGGGACTATTTTTTAAATCTGCCATCCTGTCTGACACTGCAGTGCCACTCCTAGATGGGCCAGGTGTTTGTGTCGGCCACTTGGGTCGCTTAGCTTAGTCACACAGCGACCTTGGTGCACCTCTTTTTTTCTTTGCATCATGTGCTGTTTGGGGACTATTTTTTGAAGTACCATCCTGTCTGACACTGCAGTGCCACTCCTAGATGGGCCAGGTGTTTGTGTCGGCCACTTGTGTCGCTTAGCTTAGTCATCCAGCGACCTCGGTGCAAATTTTAGTACTAAAAATAATATTGTGAGGTGTGAGGTGTTCAGAATAGACTGGAAATGAGTGGAAATTATGGTTATTTGGGTTAATAATACTATGGGATCAAAATGACCCCCAAATTCTATGATTTAAGCTGTTTTTGAGGGTTTTTTGTAAAAAAACACCCGAATCCAAAACACACCCGAATCCGACAAAAAAATTTCAGGGAGGTTTTGCCAAAACGCGTCCGAATCCAAAACACGGCCGCGGAACCGAATCCAAAACCAAAACACAAAACCCGAAAAATGTCCGGTGCACATCACTAGTTTATACAGTATATATATATATATATATATATATATATATAGACGATAATGCGGCCTCCTTACTTTTTATACAGCCAGCCTGCCTCCCCAGCCAAAGCCAAACTCCTTCCCTACGATCCCGTCCCCACTGCAGCGGCAGCCGCACAGACAGGACAGCTAAGGTTAGCGATGGCTCAGCTGTCCAATAAAGTATAAATGAAGCAGCTTGCCGCTCAGTTATTGAATGGGAATGCAGGCTACTTCATTCATACGTTATTGGACAGTTGAGCCGTCGCTGAGCTCAGCTGTCTTGTCTGTGTGGCCGCCGCTGCAGTGGGGATGGGAGCGCAGCACCGCAGATCAGAATCGGATCGGAAGAGAGATCCGATCTGTTTTGTGGCAGGGGGCCCTTTTGGAAAGGGGGCCCGGGGTATGTACCCAAAGGGCACCTCCCTTAATCCGGCTCTGGCTGCATCAGTCCAGTCACAGTGGTAGTGTCATCTTCTGCCATATGTCCAGTGTAGCTGTATAAGTCCAGTGCAGTGGTGCTGTGTTGTCCTGCATCAGTACAGTGGTAGTGTCTTGTGCTGCACCAGTCTAGTCACAGTGGTGGTGTCCTCTGCTTCAATTTGTCCAGTGCTGCTGTACAAGTCCAGTCCAGTGGTGGTGTCCCTGTGCTGCTGTATAAGTCCAGTGGTACTGCCATATAAGTCCAGTGATACTGCCATACATGTCCAGTGATACTGCCATACATGTCAAGCGGTACTGCCGCATAAATCCAGTGATACTGCCGTATATGTCCAGTGGTACTGCCATATAATTCCAGTGATACTGCTGTATATGTCAAGTGGTACTGCCATATAAATCCAGTGATACTGTCGTATAAGTCCAGTGGTGCTGCTGTATAAATCCAGTGGTACTGGCGTATAAATCCAGTCCAGTGGTACTGCCGTATAAATCCAGTGATACTGCCTTATATGTCCAGTGGTACTGCCGTATAAATCCAGTGATACTGCCGTATATGTCTAGTGGTACTGCCGTATAAATCCAGTGGTACTGGCGTATAAATAAAGTCCATTGGTACAGCCGTATAAATCCAGTGATACTGCCGTATATGTCCAGTGGTACTTCCGTATATGTCCAGTAATACTGCCGTATATGTCCAGTGGTACTGCCGTATAAATCAGGTCCAGTGATACTGACATATATGTCCAGTGGTACTGCCATGTAATTCCAGTGATACTGCAGTATATGTCCAGTGGTACTGGCGTATAAATCTGGTCCAGTGACACTGCCGTATAAGTCCAGTGATACTGCCATATAAATCCAGTGGTACTGGCGTATGAATCCAGTCCAGTCGTACTGCCATATAAATCCAGTGGTACTGCCGTATAAGTCCAGTGGTACTGCTGTATAATTCCGGTGGTACTGGTGTATAAGTCCAGTGATACTGTCATATAAATCCAGTCCAGTGGTACTGCCGTAAAATTCCAATGATACTGTGGTATATGTCTAGTGGAACTGCCATATAATTCTAGTGATACAGCTGAATATGTCCAGCGGTACTGCCGTATAAATCCAGTCGCACTGGCGTATAAATCCAGTCCAGTGATACTGCCGTATATGCCCAGTGTTACTGCCATATAATTCCAGTGATACTGCCGTATAAATGCAGTACAGTTTTACTGCCATATAAGACCAGTGGTTCTGCCATATAATTCCAGTGATACTGCTGTATAATTCCAGTGGTACTGGTGTATTATTCCAGTGATACTGGCATATAAATCCATTCCAGATGTACTGCCGTATAATTCAGTGATACTGCTGTATAATTCCAGTGATACTGCTGAAAAATTCCAGTGGTACTGGTGTATAAATCCAGTGATACTGCCGTATAATTCCAGTGTTACTGGTGTATAAATCCAGTGATACTGCCATATAAATCCAGTCCAGTGGTGCTGCCATATAAGTCCAGTGGTACTGCCGTATAATTCCAGTGGTACTGGCGTAAAAGTCCAGTGATACTGCCGTATAATTCCAATGGTACCGCCGTATAAATCCAGTCCAGTGGTACTGCTGTGTAAGTCCAGTGGTACTGACGTATAATTCCAGTGGTACTGCCGTATAAGTCCAGTGGTTCTACCATATAAGTCCAGTGGTTCTGCCGTATAACTCCAGTGGTACTGCCGTATAACTCCAGTGGTACTTCAGTATAATTCCAGTGATACTGCCATATGATTCCAGTAGTACTGCCATATAAGTCCAGTGGTACTGCCATATAAGTCCAGTGGTACTGCCATATAAGTCCAGTGGTACTGCCATATAATTCCAGTGATACTGCCGTATATTTCCAGTGATACTGCCATATAATTCCAGTGGTACTGGAGTATAAGTAAAGTGATACTGCCATATAAATCAAATCCAGTGGTACTGCCATGTAAGTACAGTGGTACTGCCGTATAATTCCAGTGATACTGCCGTATAATTCCAGTGGTACTGGTGTATGTCCAGTAGAACTGCCATATAAATCCAGTCCAGTGGTACTGCCGTATAATTCCAGTGGTACTGCCGTATAAGTCCAGTGGTACTGTCCTGTGCTGTATATTATTAACTCCATTTAAAGGGGTTATTAATATTTAATCCAAATAATTTTTACAGGGTTTGCCCTGTGTGGTGTAGAGATATGCTGTCCTGTGCTGCATATTGTGTTATATAACTCCAGAAAAAGAATGGAGAACAAAAATTTGGAGGATAAAATAGGGAAATATCAAGAACCACTTCCTCCTAGTGCTGAAGCTGCTGCCACTAGTCATGACATAGACGATGAAATGCCATCAACGTCGTCTGCCAAAGCCGATGCCCAATATGATAGTAGAGGGCATGAAAACTCCAAAAAGCCAAAGTTCAGTAAAAAGACCCAAAAAAATAAATTTAAATGGTCTGAGGAGATACGTAAACTTGCCAATATGCCATTTACGACACAGAGTGGCAAGGAACGGCTAAGGCCCTGGCCTATGTTCATGACTAGTGGTTCAGCTTCACATGACGATGGAATCCCTCATCCTCCTGCTGGAAAAATTATAACAGTTAAGCTGGCAAAAGCACAGCAAAGAACTGTGCGTTCTAAGATGGTATCACAAATCGCCAAGGAGAGTCCAAGTGTGTCGGCGGTTGCGATACCTGATCTTCCCAACACTGGACGGGAAGAGGTGGCTCCTTCCACCATTTGCACGCCCTCTGCAAGTGCTGGAAATAGCACCCACAGTCCAGTTTCTGATATTCAAATTTAAGATATCACTGTTTAAGTACACCAGGATGAGGATAAGGGTGTTGCTGGCGCTGAGGAGAAAGTTGACGATGAGGATTCTGATGGTGATGTGGTTTGTTTAAATCAGGCACCGGAGGAGACAGTTGTTGTCCGTGGGATGAATAAGCCCACTGAGATCCCTGGGTAAAATACCAAAAAAGCCATCTCTTCGGTGTGGAATTATTTCTCTACAAATCCGGACAACAGGTGTCAAGCCATGTGTTGCCTCTGTCAATCCGTAATAAGTAGGGGTATGGACGTTAACCACCTAGAAACATCCTCCCTAATACATCACCTGCTGTGCATTTATCAGTAGTCAGTGTCAAGTTCTGAAACTTTGAGTAAGAGCGTAAGCAGTCCAGTGACACCTAAATTCCTTCTTCCTCTTGTACCCAAGCTCCTGCAAGCCACACCACCAATATCCTCAACGTGAACTTCCTCCTCAGTCTGGAACATCAGTAGTCCTGCAGGCCATGTCACTGGGAAGACTGAGGAGTCCTCTCCTAACCAGGATTTTTTCCGGAGGATCCTTGAGTGGTACGCCTACTGTTGCTGTTGCTTCCGCTGCTGTTGATGCTGCTGAGAGTCGATCATCATCCCAGAGGGGATGTCGGAAGACCACTTGTACTACTTCAACTAAGCAAGTGACTGTCCAACAGTCCTTTGTGAGGAAGATGAAATATGACAGCAGTCATCCTGTTGCAAATAAGATAACTGAGGCCTTGACAGCTATGTTGGTGTTAGACATGCATCTGGTGTCCACCATTAGTTCAGTGGGACTTAGAGTATTGATGGAGGTAGTGTGTCCCCGGTACCAAATCCCATCTAGATTCCACTTCACTAGGCAGGCGATACAGAGAATATACAGAGACGTCAGAAAAGTGTCCTCAGTGTCCTAAAAAATGCGGTTGTACCCACTGTCCACTTAACCATGGACATGTGGACAATTGGAACAGGGCAGACTAAGGACTATGTGACTATGACAGCCCACTAGGTAGATGTATTGCCTCCCGCAGCAACAACAGCAGAGGCACCAGTAGCAGCATCTCACAAACGCCAACTCATTCCTAGGCAGGCTACGCTATGTATCACTGCTTTCTGTAAGAGTCACACCACTGACAACCTCTTACGGAAACTGAGGGACATCATCGCACAATGGCTTACCCCACTTAGACTCTCCTGGGGATTTGTGATATCGAACAACACCCCCACCAATATTGTGCGTGCATTACATGTGGGCTAATTCCAGCACGTACCATGTTTTGCACATGCAATTAATTTGGTGGTGCAGACAGGGGCGTGCAGGAGATGCAGTCGGTGGCCCGGAAAATTGCGGGCCACTTTCGACATTCAGCCACCGTGTGCCGAAGACTGGAGCGCCATCAAACACTCCTGAACCTACCCTGCCATCACCTGAAGCAAGAGGTGGTAACAAGGTGGAATTCAACACTCTATATGCTTCAGAGGACAGAGGAGCAGCAAAAGGCCATTCAAGCCTATACATCCACCTACGATATAGGCAAAGGAGGGGGAATGCACCTCACTCAAGCGCAGTGGAGAATGATTTCCATTTTGTGCAAGGTTCTCCAACCCTTTGAACTTGCCACACGTGAAGTCAGTTCAGACACAGCCAGCTTGAATCATGTCATTCCCATCATCAGGCGTTTGCAGAAGCAGCTGGAGAAATTGAAAGAGGAGCTAAGACGAAGCGATTCCGCAAAGTATGTGGGATTTGTGGATGGAGCCCTTCATTCGCTTTGCCAGGATTCAAAGGTGGTCAATCTGTTGAGATCAGAGCACTACATTTTGGCCACCATGCTCGATCCTAGGTTTAAAGCCTATGTTGTATCTCTCCCGCAGACACAAGTCTGCAGATGTTCAAAGACCTGCTGGTGAGAAAATTGTCAACTCAAGTGGAACGTGACCCATCAACAGCTCCTCCTTAACTTTCTCCTGCAACTGGACTGCAAGGAAAAGGCTAAGATTTCCTAGCCCACCTGCTGGCGGTGATGCAGGGCAGTCAGGAGCGAGTGCTGACATCTGGTCCGGCCTGAAGGACCTGCCAACGATTAATGACATGTCTACATGTCAGATAGTCCGTATGTATACTGGCAGAAAAAAGAGGCAATTTGGATGCCCTTGCACAAACTGGCTTTATTTTACGTAAGTTGCCCCCCCTCCAGTGTGTACTCCAAAAGAGTGTTTAGTGCAGCCAGTAACCTTGTCAGCGATCGGCGTAGTAGGTTACTTACACAAAATGTGGAAAAGATGATGGTAATCAAAATTAATTATAAATTCCTCCAGGAAGACATTTACCAGCAATTGCCTCCAGAAAGTACACAGGGACCAGTGATGGTGGATTCCAGTGGGGACGAATTAATACTCTGTGAGGAGGAGTATGTACACACTGAAAGGGGTGAGGAATCAGAAGATGAAGATGAGGTCGACATCTTGCCTCTGTAGAGCCAGTTTGTGCAAGGAGAGATTGCTTCTTTTTTGGTGGGGGCCCAAACAAAATAGTCATTTCAGCCACAGTCATGTGGCAGACCCTGTCGCCGAAATGATTGGTTTGTTAAAATGTGCATGTCCTGTTTATACAACATAAGGGTGGATGGGAGGGCTCAAGGACAATTCCATCTTGCACCTCTTTTAATTATTTGCATTATGTGCTGTTTGGGGACTAGTTTTTTAAAGTGCCATCTTGTCTGACACTGCCGTACAACTCCAGAGGAACTGCCAGATAAGTCATGGGGTACTGCCGTATAAGTCCAGTCCAGTGGTGCTGTCTTGTGCTGTATCAGTCCAGTGGTGGTGTCTTGTGCTGCCATAAGTCCAGTGGTGGTGTCCTGTGCTGTATATTATTTACTCCAAATAAAAGGGTTATATACATTACTTATATTATTATACAAATACTTTTTACAGGGTTTGCCCTGTGTGGTGTAGGGGTATGCTCACCTGTGCTGCATATTATTATAATAGCTCCAAATAAAAGGGTTATTATTATCCAAATTAATTTTACAGGCTTTGCTGTGTGTGTGTGTGTGAGGTTTAGGGGAACGCTCTCCTGTGCCACCAATATTGTGCGTGTATTACATCTGGGCAAATTCCAGCACGTCCCATGTTGTTTGTGCCGCACACTTGTGTCGCTTAGCTTAGTCATACAGCTACCTCATTGCACCTCTTTTTCTTCTTTGCATGATGTGCTGTTTGGGGCCTAGTTTTTTTAAGTGCCATCCTGTCTGCCACTTCAGTGCCACTCCTAGATTGGCCAGGTTTTTGTGCCACACACTTGTGTCGCTTAGCTTAGTCATGCAGCTACTTCATTGTACCTCTTTTACTTCTTTGCATGATGTATTGTTTGGGGCCTAGTTTTTTTAAGTGCCATCCTGTCTGCAATTGCAGTGCCACTCCTAGATAGTAGAGATGAGCGGGTTCGGTTTCTCTGAATCCGAACCCGCCAGAACTTCATGGTTTTTTTCACGGGTCCGAGCAGACTCGGATCTTCCCGCCTTGCTCGGTTAACCCGAGCGCGCCCGAACGTCATCATGACGCTGTCGGATTCTCGCGAGACTCGGATTCTATATAAGGAGCCGCGCGTCGCCGCCATTTTCACACGTGCATTGAGATTGATAGGGAGAGGACGTGGCTGGCGTCCTCTCCATTTAGATTATAAGAGACTGAGAGAGATTTACTGGAGCTGACTAGGAGGAGTACTGTTACTGTAGAAGTGTAGAGACTGAGTGGAGAGAGTTTACTAGTGAGGACAGTGCAGTTTACTTTATAATCCGTTCTCTGCCTGAAAAAAGCGATACACAGCACACAGTGACTCAGTCACATACCATATCTGTGTGCACTGCTCAGGCTCAGGCCAGTGTGCTGCATCATCTATTATCTATATATAATATTATATATATCTGTCTGACTGCTCAGCTCACACAGCTTATAATTGTGGGGGAGACTGGGGAGCACTACTGCAGTGCCAGTTATAGGTTATAGCAGGAGCCAGGAGTACATAATATATTATATAGTGAGTGACCACCAGACACACAGTGCAGTTTATTTAATATATCCGTTCTCTGCCTGAAAAAAGCGATACACACAGTGACTCAGTCAGTCACATACCATATCTGTGTGCACTGCTCAGGCTCAGGCCAGTGTGCTGCATCATCTATTATCTATATATAATATTATATATATCTGTCTGACTGCTCAGCTCACACAGCTTATAATTGTGGGGGAGACTGGGGAGCACTACTGCAGTGCCAGTTATAGGTTATAGCAGGAGCCAGGAGTACATAATATATTATATAGTGAGTGACCACCAGACACACAGTGCAGTTTATTTAATATATCCGTTCTCTGCCTGAAAAAAGCGATACACACAGTGACTCAGTCAGTCACATACCATATCTGTGTGCACTGCTCAGGCTCAGGCCAGTGTGCTGCATCATCTATTATCTATATATAATATTATATATATCTGTCTGACTGCTCAGCTCACACAGCTTATAATTGTGGGGGAGACTGGGGAGCACTACTGCAGTGCCAGTTATAGGTTATAGCAGGAGCCAGGAGTACATAATATATTATATAGTGAGTGACCACCAGACACACAGTGCAGTTTATTTAATATATCCGTTCTCTGCCTGAAAAAAGCGATACACACAGTGACTCAGTCAGTCACATACCATATCTGTGTGCACTGTGCAGTGCACTGCTCAGGCTCAGGCCAGTGTGCTGCATCATCTATATATATTATATATCTGTCTGACTGCTCAGCTCACACAGCTTATAATTGTGGGGGAGACTGGGGAGCACTACTGCAGTGCCAGTTATAGGTTACAGCAGGAGCCAGGAGTACATATTATATTAAAATTAAACAGTGCACACTTTTGCTGCAGGAGTGCCACTGCCAGTGTGACTGACCAGTGACCTGACCACACTGACCACCAGTATAGTTAGTAGTATACTTATATTGTGATTGCCTGAAAAAGTTAAACACTCGTCGTGTGACTTCACTTGTGTGTTTTTTTTTTTTTATTCTATAAAAATAAAACTCTTTCTGCTGACAGACAGTGTCCAGCAGGTCCGTCATTATATAATATATAATATATACCTGTCCGGCTGCAGTAGTGATATATATATATTTTTTATATCATTTATCATCCAGTCGCAGCAGACACAGTACGGTAGTTCACGGCTGTGGCTACCTCTGTGTCTCTGCACTCGGCAGGCAGTCCGTCCATAATTGTAATACCACCTAACCGTGGATTTTTTTCATTCTTCTTTATACATACATAGTTACATAGACATCTTCTCTTTATCAACCAGTCTATATTAGCTGCAGACACAGTACAGTACGGTAGTTCACGGCTGTGGCTACCTCTGTGTCTGCACTCGGCAGGCAGTCCGTCCATAATTGTATACCACCTAACCGTGGATTTTTTTCAGTCTTCTTTATACATACATAGTTACATAGACATCTTCTCTTTATCAACCAGTCTATATTAGCTGCAGACACAGTACAGTACGGAAGTTCACGGCTGTGGCTACCTCTGTGTCTGCACTCGGCAGGCAGTCCGTCCATAATTGTATACCACCTAACCGTGGATTTTTTTCAGTCTTCTTTATACATACATAGTTACATAGACATCTTCTCTTTATCAACCAGTCTATATTAGCTGCAGACACAGTACAGTACGGTAGTTCACGGCTGTGGCTACCTCTGTGTCTGCAGTCGGCAGGCAGTCCATAATTGTATACTAGTATCCATCTCCATTGTTTACCTGAGGTGCCTTTTAGTTGTGCCTATTAAAATATGGAGAACAAAAATGTTGAGGTTCCAAAATTAGGGAAAGATCAAGATCCACTTCCACCTCGTGCTGAAGCTGCTGCCACTAGTCATGGCCGAGACGATGAAATGCCAGCAACGTCGTCTGCCAAGGCCGATGCCCAATGTCATAGTACAGAGCATGTCAAATCCAAAACACCAAATATCAGAAAAAAAAGGACTCCAAAACCTAAAATAAAATTGTCGGAGGAGAAGCGTAAACTTGCCAATATGCCATTTACCACACGGAGTGGCAAGGAACGGCTGAGGCCCTGGCCTATGTTCATGGCTAGTGGTTCAGCTTCACATGAGGATGGAAGCACTCAGCCTCTCGCTAGAAAAATGAAAAGACTCAAGCTGGCAAAAGCAGCACAGCAAAGAACTGTGCATTCTTCGAAATCCCAAATCCACAAGGAGAGTCCAATTGTGTCGGTTGCGATGCCTGACCTTCCCAACACTGGACGTGAAGAGCATGCGCCTTCCACCATTTGCACGCCCCCTGCAAGTGCTGGAAGGAGCACCCGCAGTCCAGTTCCTGATAGTCAGATTGAAGATGTCAGTGTTGAAGTACACCAGGATGAGGAGGATATGGGTGTTGCTGGCGCTGGGGAGGAAATTGACCAGGAGGATTCTGATGGTGAGGTGGTTTGTTTAAGTCAGGCACCCGGGGAGACACCTGTTGTCCGTGGGAGGAATATGGCCGTTGACATGCCAGGTGAAAATACCAAAAAAATCAGCTCTTCGGTGTGGAGGTATTTCACCAGAAATGCGGACAACAGGTGTCCCTTTGTCAAGCTGTAATAAGTAGGGGTAAGGACGTTAACCACCTCGGAACATCCTCCCTTATACGTCACCTGCAGCGCATTCATAATAAGTCAGTGACAAGTTCAAAAACTTTGGGTGACAGCGGAAGCAGTCCACTGACCAGTAAATCCCTTCCTCTTGTAACCAAGCTCACGCAAACCACCCCACCAACTCCCTCAGTGTCAATTTCCTCCTTCCCCAGGAATGCCAATAGTCCTGCAGGCCATGTCACTGGCAATTCTGACGAGTCCTCTCCTGCCTGGGATTCCTCCGATGCATCCTTGCGTGTAACGCCTACTGCTGCTGGCGCTGCTGTTGTTGCCGCTGGGAGTCGATGGTCATCCCAGAGGGGAAGTCGTAAGCCCACTTGTACTACTTCCAGTAAGCAATTGACTGTTCAACAGTCCTTTGCGAGGAAGATGAAATATCACAGCAGTCATCCTACTGCAAAGCGGATAACTGAGGCCTTGACAACTATGTTGGTGTTAGACGTGCGTCCGGTATCCGCCGTTAGTTCACAGGGAACTAGACAATTTATTGAGGCAGTGTGCCCCCGTTACCAAATACCATCTAGGTTCCACTTCTCTAGGCAGGCGATACCGAGAATGTACACGGACGTCAGAAAAAGACTCACCAGTGTCCTAAAAAATGCAGTTGTACCCAATGTCCACTTAACCACGGACATGTGGACAAGTGGAGCAGGGCAGGGTCAGGACTATATGACTGTGACAGCCCACTGGGTAGATGTATGGACTCCCGCCGCAAGAACAGCAGCGGCGGCACCAGTAGCAGCATCTCGCAAACGCCAACTCTTTCCTAGGCAGGCTACGCTTTGTATCACCGCTTTCCAGAATACGCACACAGCTGAAAACCTCTTACGGCAACTGAGGAAGATCATCGCGGAATGGCTTACCCCAATTGGACTCTCCTGTGGATTTGTGGCATCGGACAACGCCAGCAATATTGTGTGTGCATTAAATATGGGCAAATTCCAGCACGTCCCATGTTTTGCACATACCTTGAATTTGGTGGTGCAGAATTTTTTAAAAAACGACAGGGGCGTGCAAGAGATGCTGTCGGTGGCCAGAAGAATTGCGGGACACTTTCGGCGTACAGGCACCACGTACAGAAGACTGGAGCACCACCAAAAACTACTGAACCTGCCCTGCCATCATCTGAAGCAAGAAGTGGTAACGAGGTGGAATTCAACCCTCTATATGCTTCAGAGGTTGGAGGAGCAGCAAAAGGCCATTCAAGCCTATACAATTGAGCACGATATAGTAGGTGGAATGCACCTGTCTCAAGCGCAGTGGAGAATGATTTCAACGTTGTGCAAGGTTCTGATGCCCTTTGAACTTGCCACACGTGAAGTCAGTTCAGACACTGCCAGCCTGAGTCAGGTCATTCCCCTCATCAGGCTTTTGCAGAAGAAGCTGGAGACATTGAAGGAGGAGCTAACACGGAGCGATTCCGCTAGGCATGTGGGACTTGTGGATGGAGCCCTTAATTCGCTTAACAAGGATTCACGGGTGGTCAATCTGTTGAAATCAGAGCACTACATTTTGGCCACCGTGCTCGATCCTAGATTTAAAGCCTACCTTGGATCTCTCTTTCCGGCAGACACAAGTCTGCTGGGGTTGAAAGACCTGCTGGTGACAAAATTGTCAAGTCAAGCGGAACGCGACCTGTCAACATCTCCTCCTTAACATTCTCCCGCAACTGGGGGTGCGAGGAAAAGGCTCAGAATTCCGAGCCTACCCGCTGGCGGTGATGCAGGGCAGTCTGGAGCGACTGCTGATGCTGACATCTGGTCCGGACTGAAGGACCTGACAACGATTACGGACATGTCGTCTACTGTCACTGCATATGATTCTCTCAACATTGATAGAATGGTGGAGGATTATATGAGTGACCGCATCCAAGTAGGCACGTCACACAGTCCGTACTTATACTGGCAGGAAAAAGAGGCAATTTGGAGGCCCTTGCACAAACTGGCTTTATTCTACCTAAGTTGCCCTCCCACAAGTGTGTACTCCGAAAGAGTGTTTAGTGCCGCCGCTCACCTTGTCAGCAATCGGCGTACGAGGTTACATCCAGAAAATGTGGAGAAGATGATGTTCATTAAAATGAATTATAATCAATTCCTCCGCGGAGACATTGACCAGCAGCAATTGCCTCCACAAAGTACACAGGGAGCTGAGATGGTGGATTCCAGTGGGGACGAATTGATAATCTGTGAGGAGGGGGATGTACACGGTGATATATCGGAGGGTGATGATGAGGTGGACATCTTGCCTCTGTAGAGCCAGTTTGTGCAAGGAGAGATTAATTGCTTCTTTTTTGGGGGGGTCCAAACCAACCCGTCATATCAGTCACAGTCGTGTGGCAGACCCTGTCACTGAAATGATGGGTTGGTTAAAGTGTGCATGTCCTGTTTTGTTTATACAACATAAGGGTGGGTGGGAGGGCCCAAGGACAATTCCATCTTGCACCTCTTTTTTCTTTTCTTTTTCTTTGCATCATGTGCTGATTGGGGAGGGTTTTTTGGAAGGGACATCCTGCGTGACACTGCAGTGC
Organism: Pseudophryne corroboree; assembly: GCF_028390025.1. Lineage (NCBI taxonomy): Eukaryota > Metazoa > Chordata > Amphibia > Anura > Myobatrachidae > Pseudophryne > Pseudophryne corroboree. The sequence goes on along the minus strand of NC_086449.1, from coordinate 704,054,371 downwards.
CACTCCTAAATGGGCCCGGTGTTTGTGTCGGCCACTAGGGTCGCTAATCTTACTCACACAGTCAGCTACCTCATTGCGCCTCTTTTTTTCTTTGCGTCATGTGCTGTTTGGGGAGGGTTTTTTGGAAGGGACATCCTGCGTGACACTGCAGTGCCACTCCTAGATGGGCCCGGTGTTTGTGTCGGCCACTAGGGTCGCTAATCTTACTCACACAGCTACCTCATTGCGCCTCTTTTTTTCTTTGCGTCATGTGCTGTTTGGGGAGGGTTTTTTGGAAGGGACATCCTGCGTGACACTGCAGTGCCACTCCTAGATGGGCCCGGTGTTTGTGTCGGCCACTAGGGTCGCTAATCTTACTCACACAGCTACCTCATTGCGCCTCTTTTTTTCTTTGCATCATGTGCTGTTTGGGGAGGGTTTTTTGGAAGGGCCATCCTGCGTGACACTGCAGTGCCACTCCTAGATGGGCCCGGTGTTTGTGTCGGCCACTAGGGTCGCTAATCTTACTCACACAGCTACCTCATTGCGCCTCTTTTTTTCTTTGCGTCATGTGCTGTTTGGGGAGGGTTTTTTGGAAGGGACATCCTGCGTGACACTGCAGTGCCACTCCTAGATGGGCCCGGTGTTTGTGTCGGCCACTAGGGTCGCTTATCTTACTCACACAGCGACCTCGGTGCAAATTTTAGGACTAAAAATAATATTGTGAGGTGTGAGGTATTCAGAATAGACTGAAAATGAGTGTAAATTATGGTTTTTGAGGTTAATAATACTTTGGGATCAAAATGACCCCCAAATTCTATGATTTAAGCTGTTTTTTAGTGTTTTTTGAAAAAAACACCCGAATCCAAAACACACCCGAATCCGACAAAAAAAATTCGGTGAGGTTTTGCCAAAACGCGTTCGAACCCAAAACACGGCCGCGGAACCGAACCCAAAACCAAAACACAAAACCCGAAAAATTTCAGGCGCTCATCTCTACTAGATAGGCCAGGTTTTTGTGCCGCACACTTGTGTCGCTTAGCTTAGTCATACAGCTACCTCATTGTACCTCTTTTACTTCTTGCATGATGTGCTGTTTGGGGCCTATTTTTTAAATCTGCCATCCTGTCTAACACTGCAGTGCCACTCCTAGATGGGCCAGGTGTTTGTGCCGCACACTTGTGTCGCTTAGCTTAGTCATACAGCCACCTCGGTAAAAACTTTTGGCCTAAAAACAATATTGTGAGGTGTGAGGTGTTCAGAATAGACTGGAAATGAGTGGAAATGAATATTATTGAGGTTACTAATACCATAGATCAAAATTTCCCCCAAATTCTGTGATTTTAGCTGATTTCATGTTTTTTTTCAAAAATCATCCAGATCCAAAACCAAAACACGAAAGGGTGGTTTTGGCAAAACCAATCCAGATCCAAAACACGATCATGGAATCAGAACCAAAACCAAAACACAACACATGAAAAGTTCCCGCCGCACATCTCTACTTAGAATGATTATATTTAAAAAAAAAAAAATTTAAAACATCAGTTTTGATGCAACATTACTGCATGAACAAATAACATCACAGTAATACAGTGAATTTAGTACTACACCTAAATGGAAACATTCACTTCATAATGCAGTGGTTCTCAAACTTTTTTGAATCACGGCACCATAGAGTATCAGAATTTTTTTCACGGCACCCCTAGGTCAAAAGTTTCTTACTGAGAAATTTAGAAAGAAATATTAAATGAAGTACATTTTGTTTATATGTCATCCTTAGGTTTAGTTATGTGGTGGGGGACAAGATTTGCTTCTGTTTGTCCACTATTTATGACAGCCAATAGCACCGATTTTGCCTATTACTCTGACCATACATAATTTGAATTGGTCCTGGACCACCAACCCAAGGCACCCCTGCAAGTGTTCTGAGGCATCCCAGAGTGCCACGGCACACAGTTTGAGAACCACTGTCATAATGATAACAATAAATGAACAAATTGTACAAATTATGTGAAGTCGACAAGGATGAGGAAAGAAAAAACCAACAAAGAAAAAAAAAATATATATTTATTTGTATACATAACATCTGTATATAATGAGGGGCACTCACCAGGAATTTCTTATTGCAGGCAAATAAAGTAGTTTATTACTCACAAGAACCCATATTGTGTTGAAGTTTTGGTCATCAAATGTGACCTTTCTCAAAAAGACAGGGGGTGCAAAGTTCGCTTTTGAAAAGACCATATCTGGGTCCACTGATTAAATTTTTGATCTCCCTACTGGAGTTGGTATTGAAACACAACCATTTCCTATATGCAGATGGGATGGGTATGGTTTACTGGCGCTGGGGATCCCGGCAGTCAGCATACCGACCGTGGGATCCTGGCAGCAGAATGCAGGTGGGGGCGGAAGCACAACAAAGTCCCTTGCAGGCTCCAAGAGCTCACCGTGCTGCGCGCTTTGTGGTGAGTTGCGCTTGCCACAGGTTCTCTTCCTACTCTATGGGTGTCGTGGACAGCCACGAGTGGGAATAGTCCCTGTTAGTCGGTATGCCGACTGTCGCGATTTAGAGGTTGCGGGATGTAGCTGTCAATATTGTGACCGGCGGTCTCCTGACTGCCGGTCACATAACTACTTCCTATGCAGATGAAATCTGTGTGCAGTGGTCAGTGACAGCCATGGGGTCAAATTTGGCCCCGCCTTACAGCAATATTTTTATGGATCATTATGAGAATGAATATATATTGCCAGTATATGAAGATTATATCATATACTTTAAACACTTTATTGACTGCATCTTCGATATGTAGTGTGGGGATAAAAGTTCATTCTTAGAGATGGTGGAAGCACTCAATAACCTGACAAGCACAATATGCTTCACGGTGTCCATTAATGAGGTATAAATAAACTTTTTGGACATTCTTGTATTTAAGAAAGACAATGGGTTGGCACACACTTTGTACCAGGAAAGTAAAGACCGTAATACATTGCTCACAGCCACAAGTCACTACCCTGATGCGTTAAAAAATGATTTACCAGTCTCCTAGTTCATACGTGTACCGAGGAATAACTCAAAACCTGAACTTGCTGAAGTACAAATTGAGGAGAGAAGTCAAAGATTTCACATGAGGGGTACAAGAGGCAGGTGGTTGAGTGTTGCCTCACCAACGTAAGGTAAATGTTTACTGCGAGTCGTAAACCAGCATCAAAGACACATGATGCAGGACGAATAATCCTGGGAGTAAAGTGTGATACAAGTTTACATATGGTGCAACACTCAATCAAGAAGCATTGGCCATGGGGGCATGGCTTAGCAGCCATCGTGACTGTAAGTGCCTGAACAGAGCTCCGGACAATATTGGACGATTAAAGTCCTAAAAACCTCTCTATCCTTGCCACACCTGCCTCAAACAGTGCCCCTTCTCCCGTCGTACCTGCTGCCTAATCGGGGAGTGAGTTCGCGGAGCCAAGGGAAACCTTCTGCCTCTGCGGGTTGCGGCCCTCCATGCCGGATTCGGAGTAGAGACCCGGTGCCTGACTCCCTGCGACTTCATCTAACAGGGGAAGGTGCCCTGGTGTGTCCTGATGGTGGGCCTGCTGAAGGGGAGGTAAGATAATGGGGCCCAGTTGTACCTCCTACTGATGCAGTGCAATAAGGGTCACATATCTCAGCCTGAGGATACCTCATGTGGCTTGCCCTCTCCTACTGGCAGTATCTATGTGTCAGCAGATAGCTACAGGAGAGCAAATGCCCAAGCAGCCATAACTTTTAGTGACAAAGGAGACAAAGTTTGTCCACCTGGCCTTATTCATCACACCTCTGACACACAAGCTGCTGTATGAGAGCACTGCAGCTTATGCTATTCACACAGTATGCGAGCATGGTGAAGATACCAGGTTCACTGTTAGGTGATCATGGCACAGGAGTGATGGCTGCCTATTATTTTTACTACTAATAGCGATTTTAAATGGGTCTCATACTCTGAAGCTTTATGCCCCACGGGTCGTAGACCCGCCTATCTATGCAGTAATCACAGCATTCTAGCAACCATTGGCACCCGCCTGACCTCCGTATATGGTCAATCTCTCTGTGTTGTTATATTTTAGACCTCCAGTATGCCACCGAAAAGAGGGGGTCAAAACCCCAGGAAGCCTGCACCTATAAAATTTCCTAAAGCCTCCGGCTTAAATCAAAACTCCACTAATACATCGTCTGTGAGCTTCGGGACACCCACAAACCTATCTAAATCTTCTCCTTCACATCCATCGACAGACATGGAAATGAATCTAGATCCTCAAGCTCCCCTTACCACTCAAACAATGCTTATAATGTTCTAAGCGTTCACTTCAGACATTCTGTCTGGAGTGGATTCCTCAATTCAAACACTTATAGCTGATCTGGGTGGCATAGCAAGTCGTCCCGAACATCTCGAAGATAAAATGCAGGAGTTGGTGACATCACATAATGATCTTCTTACATCACATTCTGACTTACAAAATGACGTAATTTCATTACGAGTAAAAGATTGCTGATTTGGAGGACAGATTGAGGAGAAACAATCTTAAGGTTAGAGGTGTGCCCGACTCAGTAGCTCCAGCAGAGCTTAGGGGTTATGTCATTAAATTGTTACAGAGTCTTCTTCCATCAGCATCATTTCAGGATTTACTTATAGAGCGAGTCCATCGCTTACCTAAACCACGGAGTGGCTACTCAAGTTTCCCAAGAGACGTTTTGCTGAGAATTCATTTTTTCCATATCAAAGAGGATATCTTCAGAGCTGCCAGACAAGCGGAGGACTCTGACATTATAAGAGGTTTGCAAATATATCCTGATCTATCTCAGTTCACCTTGGATAAAATAAGAATTTACTCACCGGTAATTCTATTTCTCGTAGTCCGTAGTGGATGCTGGGGACTCCGTAAGGACCAAGGGGAATAGACGGGCTCCGCAGGAGACTGGGCACACTATAAGAAAGATTTGGTACTACCTGGTGTGCACTGGCTCCTCCCTCTATGCCCCTCCTCCAGACCTCAGTTAGGATACTGTGCCCGGAAGAGCTGACACAATAAGGAAGGATTTTGAATCCCGGGTAAGACTCATACCAGCCACACCAATCACACCGTATAACTCGTGATATTAAACCCAGTTAACCGTATGAAATATAACTGAGCCTCTCAACAGATGGCTCAACAATAACCCTTTAGTTAGTCAATAACTATATACAAGTATTGCAGACAATCCGCACTTGGGATGGGCGCCCAGCATCCACTACGGACTACGAGAAATAGAATTACCGGTGAGTAAATTCTTATTTTCTCTGACGTCCTAGTGGATGCTGGGGACTTCGTAAGGACCATGGGGATTATACCAAAGCTCCCAAACGGGCGGGAGAGTGCGGATGACTCTGCAGCACCGAATGAGAGAACTCTAGGTCCTCCTCAGCCAGGGTATCAAATTTGTAGAATTTAGCAAACATGTTTGCCCCTGACCAAGTTGCAGCTCGGCAAAGTTGTAAAGCCGAGACCCCTCGGGCAGCCGCCCAAGGTGAGCCCACCTTCCTCGTGGAATGGGCTTTCACTGATTTAGGATGCGGCAATCCAGCCGCAGAATGCGCCAGCTGAATTGTGCTACAAATCCAGCGAGCAATAGTCTGCTTAGAAGCAGGAGCACCTATTTTGTTGGGTGCATACAGGATAAAAAGCGAGTCAGTTTTCCTGACTCCAGCCGTCCTGGAAACATAAATTTTCAAGGCCCTGACTATGTCCTGTAACTTGGAATCTTCCAAGTCCCTAGTAGCCGCAGGCACCACGATAGGTTGGTTCAAGTGAAAAGCTGATACCACCTTAGGGAGAAACTGGGGACGAGTCCTCAATTCTGCCCTATCCATATGGAAAATCAGATAAGGGCTTTTACATGACAAAGCCGCCAATTCTGACACACGCCTGGCCGAAGCCAAGGCCAATAACATGACCACTTTCCACGTGAGATATTTCAGATCCACGGTTTTGGAAACTCAACACCACATTGAGATCCCAAGGTGCCACAGGAGGCACAAAAGGGGGCTGAATATGAAGCACTCCCTTTACAAAAGTCTGAACTTCAGGCAGTGAAGCCAGTTCTTTCTGGAAGAAAATCGACAGAGCCGAAATCTAGACCTTAATGGAACCCAATTTTAGGCCCATAGTCACTCCTGACTGTAGGAAGTGCAGAAAACGACCCAGCTGAAATTCCTCTGTAGGGGCCTTCCTGGCCTCACACCACGCAACATATTTTCGCCAAATGCGGTGATAATGGTTTGCGGTTACTTCTTTCCTGGCTTTTATCAGCGTAGGAATGACTTCCTCCGGAATGCCCTTTTCCTTTAGGATTCGGAATTCAACCGCCATGCCGTCAAACGCAGCCGCGGTAAGTCTTGGAACAGACAGGGCCCCTGCTGTAGCAGATCCTGTCTGAGCGGTAGAGGCCATGTGTCCTCTGATAACATTTCTTGAAGTTCCGGGTACCAAGCTCTACATGGCCAATCCGGAACCACGAGTATCGTTCTTACTCCTCGCCTTCTTATTATTCTCAGTACCTTTGGTATTGGAGGCAGAGGAGGGAACACATAAACCGACTGGTACACCCACGGTGTCACTAGAGCGTCCACAGCTATCGCCTGAGGGTCCCTTGACCTGGCGCAATATCTCTTTAGCTTTTTGTTGAGGCGGGACGCCATCATGTCCACCTGTGGCCTTTCCCAACGGTTTACCAACAGGAGGAAGACTTCTGGATGAAGTCCCCACTCTCCCGGGTGTAGGTCGTGTCTGCTGAGGAAGTCTGCTTCCCAGTTGTCCACTCCCGGAATGAACACTGCTGACAGTGCTAGTACGTGATTTTCCGCCCATCGGAGAATCCTTGTGGCTTCTGCCATCGCCACCCTGCTTCTTGTGCCGCCCTGTCGGTTTACATGGGCGACTGCCGTGATGTTGTCTGATTGTATCAGAACCGGCTGGTTTTGAAGCAGGGGCCTTGCCTGACTTAGGGCATTGTAAATGGCCCTCAGTTCCAGAATGTTTATGTGTAGGGACGACTCCTGACTTGACCAAAGTCCCAGGAAATTTCTTCCCTGTGTGACTGCGCCCCAGCCCCGAAGGCTGGCATCCGTGGTCACCAGGACCCAGTCCTGTATGCCGAATCTGCGGCCCTCTAGAAGATGAGCACTCTGCAGCCACCACAGTAGAGACACCCTGGTCCTTGGAGACAGGGTTATCAGTTGATGCATCTGAAGATGCGATCCCGACCACTTGTCCAAGAGGTCCCACTGGAAGGTCCTTGCATGGAACCTGCCGAATGGAATTGCTTCGTACGAAGCCACCATTTTTCCCAGGACTCGTGTGCAATGATGCACCGATACCCGTTTTGGTTTTAGGAGGTCTCTGATTAGAGATGACAGCTCCTTGGCTTTCGCCTGCTGGAGAAACACTTTTTTCTGTTCTGTGTCCAGAATCATCCCCAGGAACAGTAAGCATGTGGAAGGAACCAGTTGTGACTTCGGAATGTTTAGAATCCAGCCATGCTGTTGTAGCACTTCCCGAGATAGTGCTACTCCGACCAGTAACTGCTCCCTGGACCTCGCCTTTATTAGGAGATCGTCCAAGTACGGGATAATTAAAACTCCCTTTTTTCGAAGGAGTATCATCATTTCTGCCATTACCTTGGTAAACACCCTCGGTGCCGTGGACAGTCCAAACGGTAGTGTCTGGAATTGGTAATGGCAATCCTGTACCACAAATCTGAGGTACTCCTGGTGAGGAAGGTAAATTGGGACATGCAGGTAAGCATCCTTGATGTCCAGGGATACCATGTAATCCCCCTCGTCCAGGCTTGCAATAACCGCCCTGAGCGATTCCATCTTGAACTTGAATCTTTTTATGTATGTGTTCAAGGATTTTAAATTTAAAATGGGTCTCACCGAACCGTCCGGTTTCGGTACCACAAACAGTGTGGAATAGTAACTAGAGATGAGCGCCTGAAATTTTTCGGGTTTTGTGTTTTGGTTTTGGGTTCGGTTCCGCGGCCGTGTTTTGGGTTCCAACGCGTTTTGGCAAAACCTCACCGAATTTTTTTTGTCGGATTCGGGTGTGTTTTGGATTCGGGTGTTTTTTTCCAAAAACACTAAAAAACAGCTTAAATCATAGAATTTGGGGGTCATTTTGATCCCAAAGTATTATTAACCTCAAAAACCATAATTTACACTCATTTTCAGTCTATTCTGAATACCTCACACCTCACAATATTATTTTTAGTCCTAAAATTTGCACCGAGGTCGCTGTGTGAGTAAGATAAGCGACCCTAGTGGCCGACACAAACACCGGGCCCATCTAGGAGTGGCACTGCAGTGTCACGCAGGATGTCCCTTCCAAAAAACCCTCCCCAAACAGCACATGACGCAAAGAAAAAAAGAGGCGCAATGAGGTAGCTGACTGTGTGAGTAAGATTAGCGACCCTAGTGGCCGACACAAACACCGGGCCCATCTAGGAGTGGCACTGCAGTGTCACGCAGGATGTCCCTTCCAAAAAACCCTCCCCAAACAGCACATGACGCAAAGAAAAAAAGAGGCGCAATGAGGTAGCTGACTGTGTGAGTAAGATTAGCGACCCTAGTGGCCGACACAAACACCGGGCCCATCTAGGAGTGGCACTGCAGTGTCACGCAGGATGTCCCTTCCAAAAAACCCTCCCCAATCAGCACATGATGCAAAGAAAAAGAAAAGAAAAAAGAGGTGCAAGATGGAATTGTCCTTGGGCCCTCCCACCCACCCTTATGTTGTATAAACAAAACAGGACATGCACACTTTAACCAACCCATCATTTCAGTGACAGGGTCTGCCACACGACTGTGACTGATATGACGGGTTGGTTTGGACCCCCCCCAAAAAAGAAGCAATTAATCTCTCCTTGCACAAACTGGCTCTACAGAGGCAAGATGTCCACCTCATCTTCACCCTCCGATATATCACCGTGTACATCCCCCTCCTCACAGATTATCAATTCGTCCCCACTGGAATCCACCATCTCAGCTCCCTGTGTACTTTGTGGAGGCAATTGCTGCTGGTCAATGTCTCCGCGGAGGAATTGATTATAATTCATTTTAATGAACATCATCTTCTCCACATTTTCTGGATGTAACCTCGTACGCCGATTGCTGACAAGGTGAGCGGCGGCACTAAACACTCTTTCGGAGTACACACTTGTGGGAGGGCAACTTAGGTAGAATAAAGCCAGTTTGTGCAAGGGCCTCCAAATTGCCTCTTTTTCCTGCCAGTATAAGTACGGACTGTGTGACGTGCCTACTTGGATGCGGTCACTCATATAATCCTCCACCATTCTATCAATGTTGAGAGAATCATATGCAGTGACAGTAGACGACATGTCCGTAATCGTTGTCAGGTCCTTCAGTCCGGACCAGATGTCAGCATCAGCAGTCGCTCCAGACTGCCCTGCATCACCGCCAGCGGGTGGGCTCGGAATTCTGAGCCTTTTCCTCGCACCCCCAGTTGCGGGAGAATGTGAAGGAGGAGATGTTGACAGGTCGCGTTCCGCTTGACTTGACAATTTTGTCACCAGCAGGTCTTTCAACCCCAGCAGACCTGTGTCTGCCGGAAAGAGAGATCCAAGGTAGGCTTTAAATCTAGGATCGAGCACGGTGGCCAAAATGTAGTGCTCTGATTTCAACAGATTGACCACCCGTGAATCCTTGTTAAGCGAATTAAGGGCTGCATCCACAAGTCCCACATGCCTAGCGGAATCGCTCCCTTTTAGCTCCTTCTTCAATGCCTCCAGCTTCTTCTGCAAAAGCCTGATGAGGGGAATGACCTGACTCAGGCTGGCAGTGTCTGAACTGACTTCACGTGTGGCAAGTTCAAAGGGCATCAGAACCTTGCACAACGTTGAAATCATTCTCCACTGCACTTGAGACAGGTGCATTCCACCTACTATATCGTGCTCAATTGTATAGGCTTGAATGGCCTTTTGCTGCTCCTCCAACCTCTGAAGCATATAGAGGGTTGAATTCCACCTCGTTACCACTTCTTGCTTCAGATGATGGCAGGGCAGGTTCAGTAGTTTTTGGTGGTGCTCCAGTCTTCTGTACGTGGTGCCTGTACGCCGAAAGTGTCCCGCAATTTTTCTGGCCACCGACAGCATCTCTTGCACGCCCCTGTCGTTTTTTAAAAAATTCTGCACCACCAAATTCAAGGTATGTGCAAAACATGGGACGTGCTGGAATTTGCCCATATTTAATGCACACACAATATTGCTGGCGTTGTCCGATGCCACAAATCCACAGGAGAGTCCAATTGGGGTAAGCCATTCCGCGATGATCTTCCTCAGTTGCCGTAAGAGGTTTTCAGCTGTGTGCGTATTCTGGAAAGCGGTGATACAAAGCGTAGCCTGCCTAGGAAAGAGTTGGCGTTTGCGAGATGCTGCTACTGGTGCCGCCGCTGCTGTTCTTGCGGCGGGAGTCCATACATCTACCCAGTGGGCTGTCACAGTCATATAGTCCTGACCCTGCCCTGCTCCACTTGTCCACATGTCCGTGGTTAAGTGGACATTGGGTACAACTGCATTTTTTAGGACACTGGTGAGTCTTTTTCTGACGTCCGTGTACATTCTCGGTATCGCCTGCCTAGAGAAGTGGAACCTAGATGGTATTTGGTAACGGGGGCACACTGCCTCAATAAATTGTCTAGTTCCCTGTGAACTAACGGCGGATACCGGACGCACGTCTAACACCAACATAGTTGTCAAGGACTCAGTTATCCGCTTTGCAGTAGGATGACTGCTGTGATATTTCATCTTCCTCGCAAAGGACTGTTGAACAGTCAATTGCTTACTGGAAGTAGTACAAGTGGGCTTACGACTTCCCCTCTGGGATGACCATCGACTCCCAGCGGCAACAACAGCAGCGCCAGCAGCAGTAGGCGTTACACGCAAGGATGCATCGGAGGAATCCCAGGCAGGAGAGGACTCGTCAGAATTGCCAGTGACATGGCCTGCAGGACTATTGGCATTCCTGGGGAAGGAGGAAATTGACACTGAGGGAGTTGGTGGGGTGGTTTGCGTGAGCTTGGTTACAAGAGGAAGGGATTTACTGGTCAGTGGACTGCTTCCGCTGTCACCCAAAGTTTTTGAACTTGTCACTGACTTATTATGAATGCGCTGCAGGTGACGTATAAGGGAGGATGTTCCGAGGTGGTTAACGTCCTTACCCCTACTTATTACAGCTTGACAAAGGGAACACACGGCTTGACACCTGTTGTCCGCATTTCTGGTGAAATACCTCCACACCGAAGAGCTGATTTTTTTGGTATTTTCACCTGGCATGTCAACGGCCATATTCCTCCCACGGACAACAGGTGTCTCCCCGGGTGCCTGACTTAAACAAACCACCTCACCATCAGAATCCTCCTGGTCAATTTCCTCCCCAGCGCCAGCAACACCCATATCCTCCTCATCCTGGTGTACTTCAACACTGACATCTTCAATCTGACTATCAGGAACTGGACTGCGGGTGCTCCTTCCAGCACTTGCAGGGGGCGTGCAAATGGTGGAAGGCGCATGCTCTTCACGTCCAGTGTTGGGAAGGTCAGGCATCGCAACCGACACAATTGGACTCTCCTTGTGGATTTGGGATTTCAAAGAACGCACAGTTCTTTGCGGTGCTTTTGCCAGCTTGAGTCTTTTCAGTTTTCTAGCGAGAGGCTGAGTGCTTCCATCCTCATGTGAAGCTGAACCACTAGCCATGAACATAGGCCAGGGCCTCAGCCGTTCCTTGCCACTCCGTGTGGTAAATGGCATATTGGCAAGTTTACGCTTCTCCTCCGACAATTTTATTTTAGGTTTTGGAGTCCTTTTTTTACTGATATTTGGTGTTTTGGTTTTGACATGCTCTGTACTATGCCATTGGGCATCGGCCTTGGCAGACGACGTTGCTGGCATTTCATCGTCTCGGCCATGACTAGTGGCAGCAGCTTCAGCACGAGGTGGAAGTGGATCTTGATCTTTCCCTAATTTTGGAACCTCAACATTTTTGTTCTCCATATTTTAATAGGCACAACTAAAAGGCACCTCAGGTAAACAATGGAGATGGATGGATTGGATACTAGTATACAATTATGGACGGGCTGCCGAGTGCCGACACAGAGGTAGCCACAGCCGTGAACTACCGCACTGTACTGTGTCTGCTGCTAATATATAGACTGGTTGATAAAGAGATAGTATACTCGTAACTAGTATGTATGTATAAAGAAAGAAAAAAAACCACGGTTAGGTGGTATATACAATTATGGACGGGCTGCCGAGTGCCGACACAGAGGTAGCCACAGCCGTGAACTACCGCACTGTACTGTGTCTGCTGCTAATATATAGACTGGTTGATAAAGAGATAGTATACTCGTAACTAGTATGTATGTATAAAGAAAGAAAAAAAAACCACGGTTAGGTGGTATATACAATTATGGACGGGCTGCCGAGTGCCGACACAGAGGTAGCCACAGCCGTGAACTACCGCACTGTACTGTGTCTGCTGCTAATATATAGACTGGTTGATAAAGAGATAGTATACTCGTAACTAGTATGTATGTATAAAGAAAGAAAAAAAAACCACGGTTAGGTGGTATATACAATTATGGACGGGCTGCCGAGTGCCGACACAGAGGTAGCCACAGCCGTGAACTACCGCACTGTACTGTGTCTGCTGCTAATATATAGACTGGTTGATAAAGAGATAGTATACTCGTAACTAGTATGTATGTATAAAGAAAGAAAAAAAAAACACGGTTAGGTGGTATATACAATTATGGACGGGCTGCCGAGTGCCGACACAGAGGTAGCCACAGCCGTGAACTACCGCACTGTACTGTGTCTGCTGCTAATATATAGACTGGTTGATAAAGAGATAGTATACTCGTAACTAGTATGTATGTATAAAGAAAGAAAAAAAAACCACGGTTAGGTGGTATATACAATTATGGACGGGCTGCCGAGTGCCGACACAGAGGTAGCCACAGCCGTGAACTACCGCACTGTACTGTGTCTGCTGCTAATATATAGACTGGTTGATAAAGAGATAGTATACTCGTAACTAGTATGTATGTATAAAGAAAGAAAAAAAAACCACGGTTAGGTGGTATATACAATTATGGACGGGCTGCCGAGTGCCGACACAGAGGTAGCCACAGCCGTGAACTACCGCACTGTACTGTGTCTGCTGCTAATATATAGACTGGTTGATAAAGAGATAGTATACTCGTAACTAGTATGTATGTATAAAGAAAGAAAAAAAAACCACGGTTAGGTGGTATATACAATTATGGACGGGCTGCCGAGTGCCGACACAGAGGTAGCCACAGCCGTGAACTACCGCACTGTACTGTGTCTGCTGCTAATATATAGACTGGTTGATAAAGAGATAGTATACTCGTAACTAGTATGTATGTATAAAGAAAGAAAAAAAAACCACGGTTAGGTGGTATATACAATTATGGACGGGCTGCCGAGTGCCGACACAGAGGTAGCCACAGCCGTGAACTACCGCACTGTACTGTGTCTGCTGCTAATATATAGACTGGTTGATAAAGAGATAGTATACTCGTAACTAGTATGTATGTATAAAGAAAGAAAAAAAAACCACGGTTAGGTGGTATATACAATTATGGACGGGCTGCCGAGTGCCGACACAGAGGTAGCCACAGCCGTGAACTACCGCACTGTACTGTGTCTGCTGCTAATATATAGTCTGGTTGATAAAGAGATAGTATACTCGTAACTAGTATGTATGTATAAAGAAAGAAAAAAAAACCACGGTTAGGTCACTGGTATATACAATTATGGACGGGCTGCCGAGTGCCGACACAGAGGTAGCCACAGCCGTGAACTACCGCACTGTACTGTGTCTGCTGCTAATATAGACTGGTTGATAAAGAGATAGTATACTACTAATATTATATACTGGTGGTCAGGTCACTGGTCACTAGTCACACTGGCAGTGGCACTCCTGCAGCAAAAGTGTGCACTGTTTAATTTTAATATAATATTATGTACTCCTGGCTCCTGCTATAACCTATAACTGGCACTGCAGTAGTGCTCCCCAGTCTCCCCCACAATTATAAGCTGTGTGAGCTGAGCAGTCAGACAGATATATAATATATATAGATGATGCAGCACACTGGCCTGAGCCTGAGCAGTGCACACAGATATGGTATGTGACTGAGTCACTGTGTGCTGTGTATCACTTTTTTCAGGCAGAGAACGGATTATAAATAAAAGTGGTGGTCACTGGTCACTATCAGCAAAACTCTGCACTGTACACTACTGAGTACTCCTAATGCTCCCCAAAATTAGTAAATCAAGTGTCTCTCTAATCTATTCTAATTCTAAACGGAGAGGACGCCAGCCACGTCCTCTCCCTATCAATCTCAATGCACGTGTGAAAATGGCGACGCGCGGCTCCTTATATAGAATCCGAGTCTCGCGATAGAATCCGAGCCTCGCGAGAATCCGACAGCGTCATGATGACGTTCGGGCGCGCTCGGGTTAACCGAGCAAGGCGGGAAGATCCGAGTCGCTCGGACCCGTGAAAAAAAACATGAAGTTCTGGCGGGTTCGGATTCAGAGAAACCGAACCCGCTCATCTCTAATAGTAACCCCGTCCTTGTTGAAGTAGGGGTACTTTGACTATCACCTGCTGGGAATACAGCTTGTGAATTGCCTCTAGTACAGCCTCCCTGCCCGAGGGAGTTGTCGGTAAGGCCGATTTGAGGAAACGGCGGGGGGGGAGGCGCCTCGAATTCCAGCTTGTAACCCTGAGATACTACTTGAAGGATCCAGGGATCCACCCGTGAGCGAACCCACTGATCGCTGAAATTTTTGAGGCGGCCCCCCACCGTACCTGGCTCCGCCTGTGGAGCCCCACCGTCATGCGGCAGATTTGGAAGAAGCGGGGGAGGACTTTTGCTCCTGGGAACCTGCTGCGTGGTGCAGCTTTTTTCCCCTTCCTCTGCCTCTAGACAGAAAGGATCCGCCTTTTCCCCGCCTGTTTTTCTGGGGTCGAAAGGACTGTACCTGATAATACGGCGCTTTCTTAGCCTGTGAGGGGACATGGGGCAAAAATGCTGACTTCCCAGCTGTTGCTGTGGAAACAAGGTCTGAAAGACCATCCCCGAATAACTCCTCACCCTTATAAGGCAAAACTTCCATGTGCCTTTTAGAATCTGCATCCCCTGTCCACTGCCGAGTCCATAAGCCTCTCCTAGCAGAAATGGACAATGCACTTATTCTAGATGCCAGCCGGCAGATCTCCCTCTGTGCATCTCTCATGTACAAGACTGAGTCTTTTATATGCTCTACGGTTAGCAATATAGTGTCCCTGTCCAGGGTGTCAATATTTTCTGACAGGGAATCTGACCAAGCAGCAGCAGCACTGCACATCCACGCTGAAGCAATAGCTGGTCTCAGTATAACACCAGTGTGTGTATATATAGACTTTAGGATAGCCTCCTGCTTTCTATCAGCAGGTTCCTTTAGGGCGGCCGTATCCGGAGACGGTAGTGCCACCTTTTTAGACAAACGTGTGAGCGCTTTATCCACCCTAGGGGGAGTTTCCCAACGTGACCTATCCTCTGGCGAGAAAGGGAACGCCATTAGTAATTTTTTTGAAATCACCAATTTTTTATCAGGGAAAGCCCACGCTTCTTCACACACTTCATTTAATTCTTCAGATGGGGGAAAAACTATTGGTAGTTTTTTCTCCCCAAACATAATACCCTTTTTTGAGGTACCTGGGTTTATATCAGAAATGTGTAAAACCTCTTTCATTGCCTCAATCATGCAACGAATGGCCCTAGTGGACATTAAATTTGACTCATCGTCGTCGACACTGGTATCAGTATCCGTGTCGACATCTGTGTCTGCCATCTGAGATAGTGGGCGTTTTAGAGCCCCTGATGGCCTTTGAATTGCCTGGGTAGGCACGAGCTGAGAAGCCGGCTGTCCCGCATTTGGCATGTCGTCAAATTTTTTATGTAAGGAGTCGACACTTGCACGTAATTCCTTCCATAAGTCCATCTACTCAGGTGTCTGCCCCGCAGGGGGTGACATCACATTTATAGGCATCTGCTCCGCCTCCACATAAGTCTCCTCATCAAACATGTCGACACAGCCGTACCGACACACCGCACACACACACAGGGAATGCTCTTAAAGGAGACAGGACCCCACAAAAGCCCTTTGGGGAGACAGAGAGTATGCCAGCACACACCAGAGCGCTATATAATGCAGGGACTAACTGAATTATGTCCCCTATAGCTGCTATAATATTTACTGCGCCTCAAATTGTGCCCCCCCTCTCTTTTTTACCCTTTTCTGTAGTGTAGACTGCAGGGGAGAGTCAGGGAGCTTCCTTCCAGCGGAACTGTGAGGGAGAAATGGCGCCAGTGTGCTGAGGGAGATGGCTCCGCCCCTTTTTCGGCGGACTTTTCTCCCGCTTTTTTCTGTATTCTGGCAGGGGTAATTACCACATATATAGCCTCTGGGGCTATATATTGTGGTTATTTTGCCAGCCAAGGTGATTTTATTGCTGCTCAGGGCGCCCCCCCCAGCGCCCTGCACCCTCAGTGACCGGAGTGTGAAGTGTGTATGAGGAGCAATGGCGCACAGCTGCAGTGCTGTGCACTACCTTGGTGAAGACTGAAGTCTTCTGCCGCCGATATTCCGGACCATCTTCTTGCTTCTGGCTCTGTAAGGGGGACGGCGGCGCGGCTCCGGGAACGATCACCAAGGACGGGTCCTGCGGTCGACCCCTCTGGAGCTAATGGTGTCCAGTAGCCTAAGAAGCCCAAGCTAGCTGCAAGCAGGTAGGTTCGCTTCTTCTCCCCTTAGTCCCTCGTTGCAGTGAGCCTGTTGCCAGCAGGTCTCACTGTAAAATAAAAAACCTAACATATACTTTCTTTCTAGGAGCTCAGGAGAGCCCCTAGTGTGCATCCAGCTCGGCCGGGCACAGAAATCTAACTGAGGTCTGGAGGAGGGGCATAGAGGGAGGAGCCAGTGCACACCAGGTAGTACCAAATCTTTCTTATAGTGTGCCCAGTCTCCTGCGGAGCCCGTCTATTCCCCTTGGTCCTTACGGAGTCCCCAGCATCCACTAGGACGTCAGAGAAAAGACGGGCACTTCGCCACATTTACGTCCGCCCTAAGAGATAACGACATCCAGTATAGATGGGACTTCCCAGTCAAATTGATCATCAGTTATGACTCTTCCTCTTATATAATCTCTACATTTTAAGCAGGAGTGAAGTCGCTGGATGACTGAGACATTCAAATTCCACACTCCAAGGCTGCTGCTGCAGCTCAGGTGTCGGAATCCTGAAAATCATTAGCTGGATTGTATTACTCTATTTGTCCTTAGATGTGAATATTAGAGATGAGCGGGTTCGGTTTCTCTGAAACCGAACCCGCACGAACTTCATGTTTTTTTCACGGGTCCGAGCAGACTCGGATCCTCCCGCCTTGCTCGGTTAACCCGAGCGCGCCCGAACGTCATCATGACGCTGTCGGATTCTCGCGAGACTCGGATTCTATATAAGGAGCCGCGCGTCGCCGCCATTTTCACACGTGCATTGAGATTGATAGGGAGAGGACGTGGCTGGCGTCCTCTCCATTAGAAATTAGATTAGAAGAGAGAGAGAGATTGTGCAGAGTCAGACAGAGTTTACCACAGTGACCAGTGCAGTTGTTGTTAGTTAACTTTTATTTATTTTAATATATATCCGTTCTCTGCTATATCCGTTCTCTGCCTGAAAAAAAACGATACACAGCAGCAGCCAGTCACACAGTGTGACTCAGTCTGTGTGCACTCAGCTCAGCCCAGTGTGCTGCACATCAATGTATAAAAGGCAAAGCTTATAATAATTGTGGGGGAGACTGGGGAGCACTGCAGGTTGTTATAGCAGGAGCCCCCAGGAGTACATAATATTATATTAATTTAAAATTAAACAGTGCACACTTTTGCTGCAGGAGTGCCACTGCCAGTGTGACTAGTGGTGACCAGTGCCTGACCACCAGTATAGTAGTATATTCATTGTTGTATGTATTGTATACTATCTCTTTATCAACCAGTCTATATTAGCAGCAGACACAGTACAGTGCGGTAGTTCACGGCTGTGGCTACCTCTGTGTCGGCAGTCGGAACTCGGCAGGCAGTCCGTCCATCCATAATTGTATTACAATATATACCACCTAACCGTGGTATTTTTTTTTCTTTCTTTATACCGTCATAGTGTCATACTAGTTGTTACGAGTATACTACTATCTCTTTATCAACCAGTGTACAGTGCGGTAGTTCACGGCTGTGGCTACCTCTGTGTCGGCAGTCGGCAGGCAGTCCGTCCATCCATAATTGTATTATTATTATAATATATACCACCTAACCGTGGTTTTTTTTCCATTCTTTATACCGTCGTCATAGTGTCATACTAGTTGTTACGAGTATACTACTATCTCTTTATCAACCAGTGTACAGTGCGGTAGTTCACGGCTGTGGCTACCTCTGTGTCGGCAGTCGGCAGGCAGTCCGTCCATCCATAATTGTATTATTATTATAATATATACCACCTAACCGTGGTTTTTTTTCCATTCTTTATACCGTCGTCATAGTGTCATACTAGTTGTTACGAGTATACTACTATCTCTTTATCAACCAGTGTACAGTGCGGTAGTTCACGGCTGTGGCTACCTCTGTGTCGGCAGTCGGCAGGCAGTCCGTCCATCCATAATTGTATTATTATTATAATATATACCACCTAACCGTGTTTTTTTTTCCATTCTTTATACCGTCGTCATAGTGTCATACTAGTTGTTACGAGTATACTACTATCTCTTTATCAACCAGTGTACAGTGCGGTAGTTCACGGCTGTGGCTACCTCTGTGTCGGCAGTCGGCAGGCAGTCCGTCCATCCATAATTGTATTATTATTATAATATATACCACCTAACCGTGGTTTTTTTTCCATTCTTTATACCGTCGTCATAGTGTCATACTAGTTGTTACGAGTATACTACTATCTCTTTATCAACCAGTGTACAGTGCGGTAGTTCACGGCTGTGGCTACCTCTGTGTCGGCAGTCGGCAGGCAGTCCGTCCATCCATAATTGTATTATTATTATAATATATACCACCTAACCGTGGTTTTTTTTCCATTCTTTATACCGTCGTCATAGTGTCATACTAGTTGTTACGAGTATACTACTATCTCTTTATCAACCAGTGTACAGTGCGGTAGTTCACGGCTGTGGCTACCTCTGTGTCGGCAGTCGGCAGGCAGTCCGTCCATCCATAATTGTATTATTATTATAATATATACCACCTAACCGTGGTTTTTTTTCCATTCTTTATACCGTCGTCATAGTGTCATACTAGTTGTTACGAGTATACTACTATCTCTTTATCAACCAGTGTACAGTGCGGTAGTTCACGGCTGTGGCTACCTCTGTGTCGGCAGTCGGCAGGCAGTCCGTCCATCCATAATTGTATTATTATTATAATATATACCACCTAACCGTGGTTTTTTTTCCATTCTTTATACCGTCGTCATAGTGTCATACTAGTTGTTACGAGTATACTACTATCTCTTTATCAACCAGTGTACAGTGCGGTAGTTCACGGCTGTGGCTACCTCTGTGTCGGCAGTCGGCAGGCAGTCCGTCCATCCATAATTGTATTATTATTATAATATATACCACCTAACCGTGGTTTTTTTTCCATTCTTTATACCGTCGTCATAGTGTCATACTAGTTGTTACGAGTATACTACTATCTCTTTATCAACCAGTGTACAGTGCGGTAGTTCACGGCTGTGGCTACCTCTGTGTCGGCAGTCGGCAGGCAGTCCGTCCATCCATAATTGTATTATTATTATAATATATACCACCTAACCGTGGTTTTTTTTCCATTCTTTATACCGTCGTCATAGTATCATACTAGTTGTTACGAGTATACTACTATCTCTTTATCAACCAGTGTACAGTGCGGTAGTTCACGGCTGTGGCTACCTCTGTGTCGGCAGTCGGCAGGCAGTCCGTCCATCCATAATTGTATTATTATTATAATATATACCACCTAACCGTGGTTTTTTTTCCATTCTTTATACCGTCGTCATAGTGTCATACTAGTTGTTACGAGTATACTACTATCTCTTTATCAACCAGTGTACAGTGCGGTAGTTCACGGCTGTGGCTACCTCTGTGTCGGCAGTCGGCAGGCAGTCCGTCCATCCATAATTGTATTATTATTATAATATATACCACCTAACCGTGGTTTTTTTTCCAATCTTTATACCGTCGTCATAGTGTCATACTAGTTGTTACGAGTATACTACTATCTCTTTATCAACCAGTGTACAGTGCGGTAGTTCACGGCTGTGGCTACCTCTGTGTCGGCAGTCGGCAGGCAGTCCGTCCATCCATAATTGTATTATTATTATAATATATACCACCTAACCGTGGTTTTTTTATACCACCTAACCGTGGCAGTCCGTCCATAATTGTATACTAGTAAACTATCCAATCCATCCATCTCCATTGTTTACCTGAGGTGCCTTTTAGTTCTGCCTATAAAATATGGAGAACAAAAAAGTTGAGGTTCCAAAATTAGGGAAAGATCAAGATCCACTTCCACCTCGTGCTGAAGCTGCTGCCACTAGTCATGGCCGAGACGATGAAATGCCAGCAACGTCGTCTGCCAAGGCCGATGCCCAATGTCATAGTACAGAGCATGTCAAATCCAAAACACCAAATATCAGAAAAAAAAGGACTCCAAAACCTAAAATAAAATTGTCGGAGGAGAAGCGTAAACTTGCCAATATGCCATTTACCACACGGAGTGGCAAGGAACGGCTGAGGCCCTGGCCTATGTTCATGGCTAGTGGTTCAGCTTCACATGAGGATGGAAGCACTCAGCCTCTCGCTAGAAAACTGAAAAGACTCAAGCTGGCAAAAGCACCGCAAAGAACTGTGCGTTCTTTGAAATCCCAAATCCACAAGGAGAGTCCAATTGTGTCGTTTGCGATGCCTGACCTTCCCAACACTGGACGTGAAGAGCATGCGCCTTCCACTATTTGCATGCCCCCTGCAAGTGCTGGAAGGAGCACCCGCAGTCCAGTTCCTGATAGTCAGATTGAAGATGTCAGTGTTGAAGTACACCAGGATGAGGAGGATATGGGTGTTGCTGGCGCTGGGGAGGAAATTGACCAGGAGGATTCTGATGGTGAGGTGGTTTGTTTAAGTCAGGCACCCGGGGAGACACCTGTTGTCCGTGGGAGGAATATGGCCGTTGACATGCCAGGTGAAAATACCAAAAAAATCAGCTCTTCGGTGTGGAGGTATTTCACCAGAAATGCGGACAACAGGTGTCAAGCCGTGTGTTCCCTTTGTCAAGCTGTAATAAGTAGGGGTAAGGACGTTAACCACCTCGGAACATCCTCCCTTATACGTCACCTGCAGCGCATTCATAATAAGTCAGTGACAAGTTCAAAAACTTTGGGTGACAGCGGAAGCAGTCCACTGACCAGTAAATCCCTTCCTCTTGTAACCAAGCTCACGCAAACCACCCCACCAACTCCCTCAGTGTCAATTTCCTCCTTCCCCAGGAATGCCAATAGTCCTGCAGGCCATGTCACTGGCAAGTCTGACGAGTCCTTTCCTGCCTGGGATTCCTCCGATGCATCCTTGCGTGTAACGCCTACTGCTGCTGGCGCTGCTGTTGTTGCCGCTGGGAGTCGATGGTCATCCCAGAGGGGAAGTCGTAAGCCCACTTGTACTACTTCCAGTAAGCAATTGACTGTTCAACAGTCCTTTGCGAGGAAGATGAAATATCACAGCAGTCATCCTACTGCAAAGCGGATAACTGAGTCCTTGACAACTATGTTGGTGTTAGACGTGCGTCCGGTATCCGCCGTTAGTTCACAGGGAACTAGACAATTTATTGAGGCAGTGTGCCCCCGTTACCAAATACCATCTAGGTTCCACTTCTCTAGGCAGGCGATACCGAGAATGTACACGGACGTCAGAAAAAGACTCACCAGTGTCCTAAAAAATGCAGTTGTACCCAATGTCCACTTAACCACGGACATGTGGACAAGTGGAGCAGGGCAGGGTCAGGACTATATGACTGTGACAGCCCACTGGGTAGATGTATGGACTCCCGCCGCAAGAACAGCAGCGGCGGCACCAGTAGCAGCATCTCGCAAACGCCAACTCTTTCCTAGGCAGGCTACGCTTTGTATCACCGCTTTCCAGAATACGCACACAGCTGAAAACCTCTTACGGCAACTGAGGAAGATCATCGCGGAATGGCTTACCCCAATTGGACTCTCCTGTGGATTTGTGGCATCGGACAACGCCAGCAATATTGTGTGTGCATTAAATATGGGCAAATTCCAGCACGTCCCATGTTTTGCACATACCTTGAATTTGGTGGTGCAGAATTTTTTAAAAAACGACAGGGGCGTGCAAGAGATGCTGTCGGTGGCCAGAAAAATTGCGGGACACTTTCGGCGTACAGGCACCACGTACAGAAGACTGGAGCACCACCAAAAACTACTGAACCTGCCCTGCCATCATCTGAAGCAAGAAGTGGTAACGAGGTGGAATTCAACCCTCTATATGCTTCAGAGGTTGGAGGAGCAGCAAAAGGCCATTCAAGCCTATACAATTGAGCACGATATAGGAGATGGAATGCACCTGTCTCAAGTGCAGTGGAGAATGATTTCAACGTTGTGCAAGGTTCTGATGCCCTTTGAACTTGCCACACGTGAAGTCAGTTCAGACACTGCCAGCCTGAGTCAGGTCATTCCCCTCATCAGGCTTTTGCAGAAGAAGCTGGAGGCATTGAAGAAGGAGCTAACACGGAGCGATTCCGCTAGGCATGTGGGACTTGTGGATGCAGCCCTTAATTCGCTTAACAAGGATTCACGGGTGGTCAATCTGTTGAAATCAGAGCACTACATTTTGGCCACCGTGCTCGATCCTAGATTTAAAGCCTACCTTGGATCTCTCTTTCCGGCAGACACAGGTCTGCTGGGGTTGAAAGACCTGCTGGTGACAAAATTGTCAAGTCAAGCGGAACGCGACCTGTCAACATCTCCTCCTTCACATTCTCCCGCAACTGGGGGTGCGAGGAAAAGGCTCAGAATTCCGAGCCCACCCGCTGGCGGTGATGCAGGGCAGTCTGGAGCGACTGCTGATGCTGACATCTGGTCCGGACTGAAGGACCTGACAACGATTACGGACATGTCGTCTACTGTCACTGCATATGATTCTCTCAACATTGATAGAATGGTGGAGGATTATATGAGTGACCGCATCCAAGTAGGCACGTCACACAGTCCGTACTTATACTGGCAGGAAAAAGAGGCAATTTGGAGGCCCTTGCACAAACTGGCTTTATTCTACCTAAGTTGCCCTCCCACAAGTGTGTACTCCGAAAGAGTGTTTAGTGCCGCCGCTCACCTTGTCAGCAATCGGCGTACGAGGTTACATCCAGAAAATGTGGAGAAGATGATGTTCATTAAAATGAATTATAATCAATTCCTCCGCGGAGACATTGACCAGCAGCAATTGCCTCCACAAAGTACACAGGGAGCTGAGATGGTGGATTCCAGTGGGGACGAATTGATAATCTGTGAGGAGGGGGATGTACACGGTGATATATCGGAGGGTGAAGATGAGGTGGACATCTTGCCTCTGTAGAGCCAGTTTGTGCAAGGAGAGATTAATTGCTTCTTTTTTGGGGGGGGTCCAAACCAACCCGTCATATCAGTCACAGTCGTGTGGCAGACCCTGTCACTGAAATGATGGGTTGGTTAAAGTGTGCATGTCCTGTTTTGTTTATACAACATAAGGGTGGGTGGGAGGGCCCAAGGATAATTCCATCTTGCACCTCTTTTTTCTTTTCTTTTTCTTTGCATCATGTGCTGATTGGGGAGGGTTTTTTGGAAGGGACATCCTGCGTGACACTGCAGTGCCACTCCTAGATGGGCCCGGTGTTTGTGTCGGCCACTAGGGTCGCTAATCTTACTCACACAGCTACCTCATTGCGCCTCTTTTTTTCTTTGCGTCATGTGCTGTTTGGGGAGGGTTTTTTGGAAGGGACATCCTGCGTGACACTGCAGTGCCACTCCTAGATGTGCCCGGTGTTTGTGTCGGCCACTAGGGTCGCTAATCTTACTCACACAGTCAGCTACCTCATTGCGCCTCTTTTTTTCTTTGCGTCATGTGCTGTTTGGGGAGGGTTTTTTGGAAGGGCCATCCTGCGTGACACTGCAGTGCCACTCCTAGATGGGCCCGGTGTTTGTGTCGGCCACTAGGGTCGCTAATCTTACTCACACAGCTACCTCATTGCGCCTCTTTTTTTCTTTGCGTCATGTGCTGTTTGGGGAGGGTTTTTTGGAAGGGCCATCCTGCGTGACACTGCAGTGCCACTCCTAGATGGGCCCGGTGTTTGTGTCGGCCACTAGGGTCGCTAATCTTACTCACACAGCTACCTCATTGCGCCTCTTTTTTTCTTTGCGTCATTTGCTGTTTGGGGAGGGTTTTTTGGAAGGGACATCCTGCGTGACACTGCAGTGCCACTCCTAGATGGGCCCGGTGTTTGTGTCGGCCACTAGGGTCGCTTATCTTACTCACACAGCGACCTCGGTGCAAATTTTAGGACTAAAAATAATATTGTGAGGTGTGATGTGTTCAGAATAGGCTGAAAATGAGTGTAAATTATGTTTTTTGAGGTTAATAATACTTTGGGATCAAAATTACCCCCAAATTCTATGATTTAAGCTGTTTTTTAGGGTTTTTTGAAAAAAACACCCGAATCCAAAACACACCCGAATCCGACAAAAATAATTCGGTGAGGTTTTGCCAAAACGCGTTCGAACCCAAAACACGGCCGCGGAACCGAACCCAAAACCAAAACACAAAACCCGAAAAATTTCAGGCGCTCATCTCTAGTGAATATAGAGGTCAGGAAGGTCAATAGAGAGATCCAAGGCCCTTTGGATACTAGGCTTAGTTCTTAGCTCTTATGTCTGGTATGAGCCCCTGTGGGCTTTCGCAATTTCCATGGTTATACTGTATGTTGTTGTTTTTTTACATTGTAAGCCCACTACCGGTTGTATGTCCATACTTTATTTTCCATTTTTAAGATTGCACAGTTATGTATGTTAGTTCATGATCTTATACACAATTGTTATAACATACAATCTATCACTTATTGGTATACGCTTTGGCTGACCGAACAGGCTAGGGTGCTGTGATGTTGTTGTTGCTGGGTTTTTTTTTGTATTGAGGATATTTTTGGCTTAAATGAGATCCATTTGAGCCTATTCCCCCGATAGTTTTTGTTTTGCTACTCTGGTTTTTTTGTGGAAAACATTGTGGCCCTGAACTCAGAGCTCTTTCTGTTTTTTCTTTGCTGGTATTTTTCTCTCCCACCTTTTTTCCTTAGTTCTCCCTGCCCCCCCCTGTTCTCACCCCCTACGTTAAAGTCCAATCTCATGAGCAATTACACAGAGCCTAAACGGATACTCTTTACACCCCCTAATGGTTAAGTTCTTTTCGTTGAATGCAAATGGCTTAAACTCCCCCTGTATGAGACGTCAAGCTTTAGATACCTTTTATAAGGAGAGGGCTAGAGTTGTTGCCCTCAAGGAGACGCATTTCATAGCCTCTGGCCCACCAGTCTTCCAAAACTCTCACTATCCGATAGACTATTTTGGAAATAGTCCTTCTAAGAAGCATGGCATAGCTATTCTTTTCCACAACACTATCCAATTTGATTTGTATTCTCAATTTTCAGATAAGTAGGGCTTGATTTTGGTGGGGAAACTAGAGGATGTTGAGGTTACACTTGTTTCTCTATATGCCCCAAATACTAATCAGTTACCTTTTCTACGTAAACTGTTTACCACTATTCACAAGGTTCGGAAAGGCCAATTGATTGTAATGGGAGACTTTAACCTAGTCCATGATGAGAGACTAGACAAAACCTTTCCCCCCAATAGGCCCCTACGAGGGTCTCGTTCCCAGACTACCTTAGCTCTTCTACTAGTAGAGTTTGATTTATATGATGTTTGGCACATACAATCCCCTACGGTTAAGGATTATACTTTTTTTCTCTTGTACACAACTCACACTCTCGTATAGATTTGATTTTGGTTGATAAGTGGTCCCTGCAACATACGTCTAGATCAAATATCTTTCCAGTTACATGGTCCGACCATGCGGCGGTGACGAGGTCGTGGAAGATTAGTCAATCCCAGTTTTCTCATAGAACATGGAGACTACCAGAGTATATCTTAAAGTCCCCAGAGGCGTCCTCTGCTATCGCTGACACCTTATCCACGTACTTAGCTACTAATTCCCCTACAGATACGTCTATTCCTACGCATTGGTGTGCATTGAAGGCAGTTGTACATGGGGTCATTATTCAAACAGGGGCCAGGTTGAAGAGACAATTCTTGAACCACAGGAAACTTTAGAAACACAATTATTACAGGCGGAGTCTCTAAATAGAGCTTGACCCTCACGCCTCTTGTAGCGGGAAATAGTTTCCATCCGGAACCAGCTCCAAAAAGTGTTTTTGAATCGTATGCAACATGCCTATGCTAAACTTCAACAGAAATTTTATTCTTTAGGTAATAAATCAGGTAAACTTTTAGCCTATAAATTGAGACTACGCCAAACTATGAATAGAATTAAATGTATTCAAACGCCAAATGGGCAAAAGTTGTTGAACCCGGCTGACATAGCGAATGCTTTTGCTGCCTTTTATAATAATTTATATAATTTAGCCTCTGACCCCAATGTTACTCAACCTACCCCCTCCTTGATATCCTCCTTTTTGGAAGATTTACAATTTCCTAGGTTGTCTTCGGTTCAGCTAGATCCCCTTAATGCACCCTGGTCCACAGAAGAAATAGCCTCAGTTATTAAATCTTTACCATTAGAAAAGGCCCCTGGTCCAGATGGATTTATAAATTTCATTTATAAAAAATATGTTTCAGAACTTGGGCCCTCACTTACTGCCCTGTATAATCATGCTACTGATAGCGGATCTTTACCAGAGGAAATGTTACAGGGCCGTATTGTTACAATACATAAGTCTGGTAAGGACCCATCTTTTTGCCAGAACTATAGACCGATAGCTCTGTTAAACACGGATTTGAAAAAAATTTCTAAGCATATTGCCAACAGACTTTCTCCCCTCATTCCTACATTGATACATCCAGACCATGTAGGTTTTGTAAAAGGGCACCAGGCATCAGATAACACGAGGAGAGTTTTTGATCTGGCCAAATATATCTCTAATAAGAGAGAGGAAGCACTTTTCCTTACTGTTGACACCGAAAAAGCCTTCGACAGGTTACATTGGGGCTTCCTATATGATGCTTTGGCTAAATTCGGCTTACAGGGTCCCATACTCTCTTCAATTTCAGCGTTATATAGTTCCCCAAATGCTGTGGTATTTAGTAATAGCTTCTCTTCTTCTCCTTTTAAAATTTCCAATGGACAGGGATGCCCTTTATCTCCCCTAATGTATGTACTAGCTATAGAAGCCTCCAGTCTTCTGTTTTTTTTGGTGTAGATGTGGGGACATCTACTCATAAGATTAGTCTATTTGCAAACGATGTGCTCCTATTTATTACAAAACCCATAACTACTTTACCAGTCCTCCATGAGATTAAAGACTGCTTCAGTGCAGCGTCATTTTATAAGCTGAATAAGTCCAAAACAGAGGCCTTGACATTCAATTTAAATCCAGAGAAGCTCTCAACACTTAAACTTAATTACAAATATAATTGGAAGAAAGATTCCCTTATTTATCTTGGTATTGCTATACCTAATTCCCTGTCTACTACAACGGAAATAAATTATGGTCCGATGATGGACACAATTGATTCACTTTGTAAATCATGGTTTGGTTTGGTTTGGAGATATCTTGGTTAGGTAGAATAGCTGCATTTAAAATGTCGATTCTGCCAAGGTTAAAGTACCTATTCAGAGCAATCCCTTATATAGTTCCCCTAAGAATTATAGGTTGCATACACTCATTAATATTGAAATATATTTGGAGGAAGAAACCCCCCTGTATAGCATATAAACGGTTAACCAAACCGATACAATTTGGAGGCCTGGAAGTTCTGGATCTTAGGAAATACCAATATGCATGCCTAGTAGCCCAAATGAGCGATTGGTCTTTGCCGGCGGACCTGAAACGATGGGTTGATTTGGAGAGAGGGTTATACTCTTGCACTCCTTTGATAGATTTGTTGTGGATCCCGATCCAGCAGAGACCCTCTTTAATTAACCCTTTCTGTACTATTACAGATTCCCTCACAGCGTGGGACTCCTTCATGGTTTCTACAAAAAATATTTCTGTTCCTTACCATAAGCTGTCCCTACTTGCCTTTTCAAGATTGATTCCAGATTTAAATCTCATTAAGTGGATTTCTTGTGGTATTGATTCCATCTCAGCATTAGTAGATGGCACAGTGATCACCCCATTTAGTGCTTTACAATGTCAATTCCATCTCCCTGCAGGAGAATTGTTTACATATACTCGTATTGTACACTGGTTAATGTGTTCGCTTCGCTCTTCGGGTCCAATGCTCTTGCCTCCTCCCAATATATTGACAAAATTGACACTGGGTAATTGCAGAGGATCTATTAGACTTTGGTATTCTATTGTTCAAGAAAATCAGTGGGGGGGGGGGGGGGGGGAATCTTCTACTCAAAATAAATGAGAAACAGATTTATCTTGTTCATTTTCCCAGCAGCAATGGGAGTCTATATTTATCTCATCCCATAAGATGTCCAAATGTACAAACCACATAGAAATGCATTTTAAATTACTAAACAACCTTTATTACACCCCTGTTAAACTACATAAATCTGGCCTACAGTCTCTAATTTATGTTGGAGAAATTGCTTTGAGAAGGCTGACACCTTCCATGTGTTTTGGTCATGCCCAAAATTCCGCCAGCTATGGAGAGAGGTATTTGTACTAGCTTCTAATGTTCTAGATGCCCCCCTTCAGGTGTCTCCTTCCCTAGCTTTATTACATATTTACCCCACCGATTTACCCAATAGAGACCGTTATGTTCTCGGCCACATTTTTATTGCCACTAGGGCAGCAGAGTTAACCCCTCGTTGATTAAGTGAGCTCGTTGGCAGGAGTATTCGACTTCTAGTGTTGGGGCAAATTTGTTATTCGATTCGAAATAATTATACAAATTTTTTTTTCTCTCTCCACTATGTTTTTGTGTACTGTATTGTTAAGTATACTATGTAATTGTGTGCTTATGTTTTTGATATTTGGACTTGATTCCATCCCCGTTACCCTTCCCTATGTTCCCTTTTCTCTTTTCTGTACCCTCTTTCCTTTCCGTGTTTAACGGAACAAAATTTGTAATAAAAATTATCAAGTTAAAAAAAAATAAGATTTTAAACCTACCGGTAAATCTTTTTCTCCTAGTCCGTAGAGGATGCTGGGGACTCCGTAAGGACCATGGGGTATAGACAGGCTCCGTAGGAGACATAGGCACTCTAAAGACTTTAGAATGGGTGTGCACTGGCTCCTCCCTCTATGCCCCTCCTCCAGACCTCAGTTAGAGAACTGTGCCCAGAGGAGACGGACAGTACGAGGAAAGGATTTTTGTTAATCCAAGGGCAAGATACATACCAGCCCACACCATCCACACCGTACAACTTGGAACATACAAACCAGTTAACAGCATGAAACAAAAACAGCATCAGCCAGAGACTGATCAAAACTGTAACATAACCCTTATGTAAGCAATAACTATATACAAGTCTTGCAGAACTTCGTCCGCACTGGGACGGGCGCCCAGCATCCTCTACGGACTAGGAGAAAAAGATTTACCGGTAGGTTTAAAATCTTATTTTCTCTTACATCCTAGAGGATGCTGGGGACTCCGTAAGGACCATGGGGATTATACCAAAGCTCCAGACCGGGCGGGAGAGTGCGGATGACTCTGCAGCACCGATTGAGCAAACAAGAGGTCCTCATCAGCCAGGGTATCAAACTTGTAGAATTTAGTAAAAGTGTTTGAACCCGACCAAGTCGCCGCTCGGCAAAGCTGTAATGCCGAGACGCCTCGGGCAGCCGCCCAAGAAGAGCCCACCTTCCAAGTGGAATGGGCCTTTACCGAATTTGGTACCGGCAATCCACCCGTAGAATGAGTCTGCTGAATCGTGTTACAGATCCAGCGAGCAATAGTCTGCTTAGAAGCAGGAGCGCCAACCTTGTTGGCTGTATACAGGACAAACAGTGCCTCTGTTTTCGTAACCCAAGCCATCCTGGCTACATACATTTTTAAGGCCCTGACTACCTCAAGGGACTTGAAATCCTCCAAGTCACCCGTAGCCACAGGTACCACAATAGGTTGGTTCATATGAAACGATGAAACCACCTTAGGCAAAAATTGAGGACGAGTTCTCAATTCTGCTCTATCCATATGGAAAATCAGATAGGGGCTTTTGTGAGACAAAGCCGCCAATTCGGACACCCGCCTTGCAGATGCCAAGGCCAACAACATGACCACCTTCCAAGGGAGAAATTGTAATTCAACCATTTGAAGAGGTTCAAACCAGTGAGATTTTAGGAACTGTAACACCACGTTAAGGTCCCACGGTGCCACTGGGGGCTCAAAAGGAGGCTGTATGTGCAGCACTCCCTTTACAAAAGTCTGGACTTCTGGGAGAAAATTGATAGGGCCGAAATCTGTACCTTGATGGAGCCTAATTTTAGGCCCATATCCACTCCTGTCTGTAGAAAGTGGAGAAAACGGCCCAGATGGAAATCTTCCGTAGGAGCATTCTTGGCTTCACACCAAGATACATACTTTCTCCAGATACGGTGATAATGTTTCGCCGTCACCTCCTTCCTAGCCTTTATCAGAGTAGGGATGACTTCCTCCGGAATGCCTTTTCCAGCTAGGATTTGGTGTTCAACCGCCATGCCATCAAGCGTAACCACGGTAAGTCTTGGAACACGCAGGGCCCCTGCTGCAACAGGTCCTCCCTAAGAGGAAGAGGCCACGGATCTTCTGTGAGCATTTTCTGAAGATCTGAATCCCAGGCCCTTCGAGGCCAGTCTGAAACAATGAGTATTGTCTGCACTCTTTTTCATCTTATGATTCTCAATATCTTTGAGATGAGCGGAAGAGGAGGGAACACATAGACCGACTGAAACACCCACGGTGTCACCAGGGCGTCCACCGCCACTGCATGAGGGTCCCTTGACCTGGCACAATACCTCCAAAGCTTCTTGTTGAGGCGTGACGCCATCATGTCTATTTGGGGAAGCCCCCAATGACTTGTTATCTCTGCAAAAACTTCTTGATGAAGTCCCCACTCTCCTGGATGGAGATCGTGTCTGCTGAGGAAGTCTGCTTCTGAGTTGTCCACTCCCGGAATGAAGACTGCTGACAGAGCGCTTATATGATTTTCCGCCCAGCGAAGAATCCTGGTGGCTTCCGCCATTGCCACTCTGCACCTTGTCCCGCCTTTGCGGTTTACATGACCATGGCTGTGACGTTGTCTGATTGAATCAGAACCGGTAGGTTGCGAAGAAGATTCTCCGCTTGTCGTAGGCCGTTGTATATGGCCCTCAATTCCAGTACGTTGATGTGTAGACAAGCCTCCTGGCTTGTCCATAGTCCCTGAAAATTTCTTCCTTGTGTGACTGCTCCCCAACCTCGGAGGCTCGCGTCTGTGGTCACCAGAACCCAGTCTTGAATGCCGAACCTGCGACCCTCGAGAAGGTGAGCACTCTGCAGCTACCACAGGAGAGACACCCTCGCCCTGAGGGACAGGCTTATTTTCTGATGAATGTGTAGATGGGACCCCGACCACTTGTCCAGAAGGTCCCACTGAAAAGTCCTCGCATGGAACCTGCCGAAGGGGATGGCCTCGTAGGTCGCCACCATCTTTCCCAGTACTCGAGTGCATTGATGGACTGACAATTTTTTCAGTTTTAACAGGTCTCTGACCATGTTCTGGAGTTCCTGGGCCTTTTCCATTGGGAGAAAAACCCTCTTTTGTTCAGTGTCCAGAATCATGCCTAAGAAAGATAGCCGAGTCGTTTGAATCAACTGTGACTTTGGTAGATTTAGAATCCAGCCATGCTGCTGCAGCACTCTCAGGGAGAGCGACACGCTTTTCTGCAATTGGTCTCTCGATCTCGCCTTTTTCAGGAGATCGTCCAAGTACGGGATAATTGTGACTCCCTGCCTGCGCAAGAGCACCATCATTTCCGCCATTACTTTGGTGAAAATCCTCGGGGCCGTGGAAAGCCCAAACGGCAACGTCTGAAACTGGTAATGACAGTCCTGTACAGCGAATCTCAGGTACGCCTGATGAGGGGGATATATGGGGACATGAAGGTATGTATCCTTTATGTCTAGTGACACCATAAAATTCCCTCCTTCCAGGCTCGAGATAACTGCCCGGAGCGATTCCATCTTGAATTTGAACTTTTTCAAGAACAGGTTTAGGGATTTTAAATTTAGAATGGGTCTGACTGAGCCATCCGGTTTCGGGACCACAAATAGGGTTGAATAGTACCCCTTCCCCTGTTGAACTAGGGGAACCTCGACACCCACTTGTCGTTGACACCGTTTTTGAATCGCAGCTAAAACTATCTCCCTTTCTGGGGAAGAAGCTGGTAAAGCCGATTTGAAAAACCGGCGAGGAGGCACGTCTTCGAATTCCAGCTTGTAGCCTTGGGAAACAATTTCCATTGCCCAAGGATCCACGTCTGACTGAACCCAGACGTGGCTGAAGAGTCGAAGCCGTGCCCCCACCGGCGCGGACTCCCTCAGTGGAGCCCCAGTGTCATGCAGTGCATTTAGTAGAAGCCGGGGAGGACTTCTGCTCCTGGGAACTAGCCGTAGCAGGCATTCTTTTCCCTCTACCCTTACCTCTGGCGAGAAAGGAAGAGCCCCGACCTCTTCTGGACTTATGCAACCGAAAGGACTGCATCTGATATTGTGGTGTTTTCTTTTGCTGTGGGGGAACATAAGGTAAAAAAGTAGATTTACCCGCGGTAGCTGTGGAAACCAGGTCCGCGAGACCTTCCCCAAATAAAACCTCACCCTTGTAAGGCAAGACTTCCATATGCCTCTTTGAGTCGGCATCACCCGTCCATTGGCGGGTCCACAGGGCTCACCTAGCAGAAATCGCCATGGCGTTGGCTCTCGAACCTAGCAGCCCAACGTCCCTCTGAGCGTCTCTCATATATAAGACTGCGTCTTTAATGTGACCTAAGGTCAATAAAATGGTATCCCTATCTAGGGTATCAATGTCAGCTGACAAGGTATCAGCCCAAGCTGCTACAGCGCTACAAACCCAAGCCGAGGCTAATGCCTGTCTGAGCAAGGCTCCTGTATATGCATAAATTGATTTTAAGGTAGTTTCCTGTCTGCGATCAGCAGGATCCTTGAGGGCTGCCGTGTCTGGAGACGGTAGCGCCACCTTTTTGGACAAGTGCGTCAAAGCCTTGTCCACCTTGGGTGAGGATTCCCACCATAACCTGTCATGTGCAGGGAAAGGGTACGCCATAAGAATTCTCTTGGGAATCTGCAGCTTCTTGTTTGGAGTCTCCCAAGCTTTTTCAAATAACGCGTTCAGCTCATGCGATGGGGGAAAGGTTACCTCAGGTTTCTTTTCCTTAAACATGCATACCCTCGTATCAGGGACAGAGGGGTCATCTGTGATATGCAAAACATCTTTTATTGCAATAATCATATAATGAATACTTTTGGCCACCCTTGGGTGTAACCTTGCATCATCGTAGTCGACACTGGAGTCGGAATCCGTGTCGGTATCAGTGTCTGCTACTTGGGACAGTGGACGTTTCTGAGACCCTAGAGGGCCCTGTGACACAGTCAAAGCCATGGATTGACTCCCTGTTTTATCCCTGGACTCTGCTTTGTCCAATCTCTTATGTAATAAAGACACATTTGCATTTAAAACATTCCACATATCCAGCCAATCAGGTGTCGGCGTTGCCAACGGAGACACCACAATCATCTGCTCCACCTCCTCCTTAGATGAGCC
Organism: Pseudophryne corroboree; assembly: GCF_028390025.1. Taxonomy (NCBI): domain Eukaryota; kingdom Metazoa; phylum Chordata; class Amphibia; order Anura; family Myobatrachidae; genus Pseudophryne; species Pseudophryne corroboree. The sequence continues at coordinate 704,020,224 of NC_086449.1, read as the reverse complement.
TTCCGCTTCAGACATGCCGACACTCACGTACCGACACCCCCACACACTCAGGGATATATCTATATGGAGACAGTCCCCCAATAAGGCCCTTTGGAGAGACAGAGAGAGAGTATGCCAGCACACACCCAGCGCCACCGGACACTGAAATAAAATCCCAGTTAGCACAGCGTTTTTATATAAATATATAGAAATACACTCACTGCGCCAATTAATGTGCCCCCCTCTTTTTTGCCCTCTGTAACCGTGTTCAGCAGGGGAGATTCCGGGGAGCCAGCTTCTGCAGTGTGCTGTGGAGAAAATGGCGCTGGTTAGTGCTGGAGGATCAAGTTCCGCCCCCTCAGCGGCGGGCTTCAGTCCCGCTCAAATTATTTATACTGGCGGGTTTTTTTTTAATACACCGCCTCCGCAGTATCTAATCGATATGCCAGTGTCCCTTGAGGTTAATATTGCTGCCCAGGGCGCCCCCCCCCCCCCCTGCGCCCTGCACCCTTACAGTGCCCGCTGTGTGTGTACGTGTGGGATCAATGGCGCGCAGCGTTACCGCTGCGCATTACCTCAGTGAAGAATCTGAAGTCTTCTGCCGCCTTTGAAGTCTTCTTTCTTCTTAATACTCACCCGGCTTCTATCTTCCGGCTCTGTGAGGAGGACGGCGGCGCGGCTCCGGGACGATCGGCAAGGGTGAGACCCTGCGTTCCGACCCTCTGGAGCTAATGGTGTCCAGTAGCCTAAGAAGCAGAGCCTATCATTTAAGTAGGTTTGCTTCTTTCCCCTCAGTCCCACGATGCAGGGAGCCTGTTGCCAGCAGTGCTCCCTGAAAATAAAAAACCTAACAAGAAGTCTTTTTCAGAGAAACTCAGGAGAGCTCCCCTGCAGTGCACCCAGTCTCCTCTGGGCACAGGATCTAACTGAGGTCTAGAGGCGGGGCATAGAGGGAGGAGCCAGTGCACACCCATTCTAAAGTCTTTAGAGTGCCCATGTCTTCTGCGGAGCACGTCTATACCCCATGGTCCTTACGGAGTCCCCAGCATCCTCTAGGATGTAAGAGAAGAGAAGTATTGGCCATTATTGGGGACTGATCCCACATTGAAAGATATGTGTATGACACCACCACTGTTAAGCATCTGACAAGTTCCTAACCTCAAGGATCAGCTATACAGGACTGACATGAGTCTAATGTCAAAAAGTGGAAGCACTTGGTTGGCTACTAAAAAAGGATGTTACAGATGTCTTGGGAGCGCAAAGTGTAGGGCACAAATAACAGAATGTTCCTTTCCACATCTGCACAATACCGTCTGCATTGCCTACTTGAGTTTGTCATTTACTACCTAATATGCCCATATGGGTTAATATATATGAGCAAGACAGTGAGAACTTTTCGTGAGCGAATGACTCAACATTGGGCAGATATTAAATTGGCCTTTGAGAGGGCCAGCACTAATAAACCGGTGGCAGCACATTATATTCGAGATGGACATTAAGGAGTAGCTCTTAAACATATGACCATTGATTGGATACCCCTGCAGAAAAGGGGTGGGGATAGAGGAGAGAGCCAAATTGACACATTATCTTGACACAGTAGCCCCAAACGGACTTAATGAGTACAACCATCTGAATACTTTTTTGCAATAAAAACATTTTTGTTTTGTTGTATATATGGCATAAAGTGGCAACTGATCTGCATATAGGGGGTCATTCCGAGTTAATCGCTAGCTGCCGTTGTTCGCTGCGTAGCGATCAGTGAAAAGAAACAGCTAATCTGCGCATGCATATGCACCGCAATGTTCACGAGCGACGTACGGGTACAAAGAGCATTGTGGTTTTGGACAGGTTCTAGTGATGCTTTCAATTGCACAGCCGATCACAAGGAAATTTACAGGAAGTGGGAGTTTCTGGGTATCAACTGATCGTTTTCAGGGAGTGCTTGGAAAAATTCAAGTGTGGCCGGGCGTTTGCTGGGCCGGTATCTGACGTCATTACCGTGTCACTCGTTGCAGCAATCATCGCACAGGATAAGTAACTACAGGGCTAGTCTTGTTTTACACAAAATGTGTTTGCAGGCGCACTGCTGCACAGGCATTCGCACTCCTGCAAAGTGAAAAAACACTCCCCCGTGGGCGTCGACAATGCGTTTGCACGGCTGCTAAAAACTGCTAGCAAGCTATCAACTCGGAATGACCCCCTTAGTGTATTGAAAAAAAAAAAATACAGAATGATGGTTTTCTGGTTGTATAGACCTTTTTTTTGCAGTACTTGTTTATTGGCCCTGTATTGTCTCCAATTAGTATGATTTTTATCTATGTATTTTATTGTATGTTATTATTGTTTTTGTATTGAGCTAAGTAGCCTCCTTATTGATTTCCATGCCATTGAGGATATTGTTATGTTATTTTTAATGCTTAACTGGTACAAATAGCCCTCTATACTGTATATAGACAATGCTGTGGAATGCTTGTGTGGCTTCCTGTTTGCGTTCCACAGTCTCCAGTAATCATTCAGTGCCATTTTTGTATCATTTGCCGCCATTAACTTCCGGTCAAGTGGAACACATACCGGAAGTTAGGCGCAACTTCTATGACATTCTAATGATTCTAGGTGCTTCAACAGTGTCAACTAGTAGGGCCGTAACTAGGTGTGTGCAGAGGGGTCACCACACATAGCGCTGCAGGGTAGGGGGCGCTGTTGGCAGCACTTTTTAATTATCTGTTTTAATTACTTTCACTTGCAGTTTCTCCCCTTTTTAAAGCCCAGAATCTCCTAACCGAACTTGTCTCCAACCCTGACCCCTTGTTGCTAATACCTATACAACCAGGGCCGGCGCCACCATTAGGCAGCTTTAGGCAGCTGCCTATGAGCGCCGGCCACTAGAGGGCGGCTACTCACGCAATTAAGAATTCTTAATTTATTATTATTTTAGCTGAGCTCCTTAAAACTGTGACCGGATGAGGAGCGGGGACGGCCGCCCAACTGACTGTTATCAACCAGCCGGCAGCACAGCTACAGACAGTGTAAGTGTATCAGTGTTCCTTCCTGGTCCTGTCTGTGTATGTGTCAGTGTGGCCGGTACCATGTCTGTAAATCTTCTGTGTGGCGAGTCCCGTGTCTATGTGCCCGATCCTGTATTTAAATCTGAAAAGCCAGGGCCACTTGCTTGCATTTGCCCCCCTGGCTGAACGTTGCCACCCTGCCCCGGTCATCACCATGTTATATATTTTCACTAATGGCATATAGGGCATTACCCCACCTGTCACAATCCAGGGATGTTTTTTAGATTGCATTTCACTCTGGGAATGGAAAAATGTGATAACCCTGTTTTCAGGGTTTTACAACATTTCCCGTATGTACTAAGACCTGGCCTCCAGGCTTCCGATGGTGAGGTTAAAGCCAGCAAAACCTGACATCACCTGATAGAAGTCTATGGGATTCTTTCCTCATTGGTGCTCTCAGAGGGATCCATCAAAGAAGTGCAGTCCCAATAGATAATGGTATTATATTTGGTATATTTTTCTCCTAGTCTTCAAAGTGTTGGTGTAATCTTGATGTTAAGCATTTTTTTTATGGTAGTTGGTATCAAAATTAATATTTTATGAGCTGTCCTATAGTGGTTCTTGTTGTGCAGTGGTGTGAACATGTATGATACCAAAAAGCAGTGTTGCTATTATGAATGTATTTTGGACTTTTCTGGACCCTGAATGCTGTGTGGAGAGATTAGGAGCCGACCCAGTGCGCACTCTGGGAACTGTTTACCCTGGTTCCACCCATCGGTGGTGCTCCACCCCTGTGACGTCACACATTGATGCGCAGGGAAGGCTTGTGTCTAAGAAGACTTCCCTGAACATCGGCCCGCTATTGAGGCAGGGGCAGGCCACCATCTCTGTCCAGGTCTCCACTCCCAGCAGTCCCCACCTGATGGCGTCCTTGTATATGTGTGTGTGTGTATATGTATATATATATATGTACAGTGGCATATCTATAATGGGTGCAGTGCACGGGCCAGGGGGGGCCCACACCGTACACACTGCACCCACTTCTTCTATACTTACCTTTCCGGAGTCCATCGGCGACTGTGTGTGTGTGGGCCCCCTCCTCTTCTGTAGCCGTCACCGCTGCAGCTAGCACACTGAGCGCTGTAGACTGACACAGTGCCAGAGTCTACAGCGCATGCACAGGATTCTGAAAAAAAATGGCGCAACGGCCATTTTTCGGAGTCCTTCGCATGCGCTGTAGACTCTGGCACTGTGCCAGAGTCTCAGCGCTGAGACCTCTAGCAGCGGCGGTGACGGCTACAGGAGAGGAGGGGGCCCACACATGGAGTCTGCACACGGGTCCCCTCCACTCTAGAAACGCACTGGCCTGTATATATATATATATATATATACATGATCAAGTCACAGTATTATGACTATATGCCAGAGTATCTGCTGTGCGCAGCATGGAAAGCAGCTAGATGGGGCTGAGCTGTCGTTTTAGCCCCAGATTCATTATGAAGGTGAGCTGATCCACTGTAGCGTGTCGGTCAGCCCTCATGCATCTTCGTAGCAGACATTCACCTCTCACATCAGTGGCATGTGGTGCTCCGCAGTTTCCACGTCAATTATTTGCAATGTTTGCCATTTATCCAGTCACAGTACAGCAGCACCCGGACAGTTCACACACTCTGCTGTATCAGAAATACTGCCGCCCTTGGCCTGAAGGGTGTGGTTCATTAGGTTGACATGCATTATGTCGACCACTGAGGGTCAACATGCATTAGGTCAACATGGTCATTAGGTCGACATGTACAATGTCGACATGGAAAAAGGTTGACATGAGTTCTTTTACTGTTTTTGGTATTGTTTTCTTCGTGAAGTGACGGGGAACCCCAATTAGTGCACCGCGTCCGCTCGCCATGCTTCGGGCAAGGTGCCTTGGCACAGGTTACCGTTCCCAACTGTAGTCCATGTGGATCGTTAAGTGTGAAAAAGGTGAAAAGATGTAAAAAATTGTGAAAAACTCATGACGACCTTTTTGCATGTCGACCTAGTACATGTCGACCTAATGCATGTCGACCTTCAGTGCTCTACCCAATGTATGTCGACCTAATGCTTGTCGACCTAACGACCGCTCCCGGCCTGAAAGCCGATAATCACCCCTTTTTGCAACTTGGATAAATCGCCCCTTTAACGCATGACAGCAACTAGTGCTATGTGTGCAGACGGCCTATCGCACGCCTTATATACCCACCGAGCCAGCGCACATCACATGATGTACTTCATGGACTACGCGCTGCCGACGTCACATGTAGGAGTTGGTCATAATAATGTGACTCCACCGTGTATAATTATTCCAAAGGCAAGTGCCAGCTTGCCATTGGAGTAATTCAAGCCATTTTACTGACATATGCAGGTTTTTTTAACTTTAAAAAAAAATAAAAATTGTGCCAAGGATATTGCTGTTACTGTTACAGTGTTATTTATTGTTGCTATAATTTATGTTGTAAATCTAAAAATAAATCTAATACTAGAGATGAGCGCCTGAAATTTTTCGGGTTTTGTGTTTTGGTTTTGGGTTCGGTTCCGCGGCCGTGTTTTGGGTTCGAACGCGTTTTGGCAAAACCTCACCGAATTATTTTTGTCGGATTCGGGTGTGTTTTGGATTCGGGTGTTTTTTTCCAAAAACACTAAAAAACAGCTTAAATCATAGAATTTGGGGGTCATTTTGATCCCAAAGTATTATTAACCTCAAAAACCATAATTTACACTCATTTTCAGTCTATTCTGAATACCTCACACCTCACAATATTATTTTTAGTCCTAAAATTTGCACCGAGGTCGCTGTGTGAGTAAGATAAGCGACCCTAGTGGCCGACACAAACACCGGGCCCATCTAGGAGTGGCACTGCAGTGTCACGCAGGATGTCCCTTCCAAAAAACCCTCCCCAAACAGCACATGACGCAAAGAAAAAAAGAGGCGCAATGAGGTAGCTGTGTGAGTAAGATTAGCGACCCTAGTGGCCGACACAAACACCGGGCCCATCTAGGAGTGGCACTGCAGTGTCACGCAGGATGGCCCTTCCAAAAAACCCTCCCCAAACAGCACATGACGCAAAGAAAAAAAGAGGCGCAATGAGGTAGCTGACTGTGTGAGTAAGATTAGCGACCCTAGTGGCCGACACAAACACCGGGCACATCTAGGAGTGGCACTGCAGTGTCACGCAGGATGTCCCTTCCAAAAAACCCTCCCCAAACAGCACATGACGCAAAGAAAAAAAGAGGCGCAATGAGGTAGCTGTGTGAGTAAGATTAGCGACCCTAGTGGCCGACACAAACACCGGGCCCATCTAGGAGTGGCACTGCAGTGTCACGCAGGATGTCCCTTCCAAAAAACCCTCCCCAATCAGCACATGATGCAAAGAAAAAGAAAAGAAAAAAGAGGTGCAAGATGGAATTATCCTTGGGCCCTCCCACCCACCCTTATGTTGTATAAACAAAACAGGACATGCACACTTTAACCAACCCATCATTTCAGTGACAGGGTCTGCCACACGACTGTGACTGATATGACGGGTTGGTTTGGACCCCCCCCAAAAAAGAAGCAATTAATCTCTCCTTGCACAAACTGGCTCTACAGAGGCAAGATGTCCACCTCATCTTCACCCTCCGATATATCACCGTGTACATCCCCCTCCTCACAGATTATCAATTCGTCCCCACTGGAATCCACCATCTCAGCTCCCTGTGTACTTTGTGGAGGCAATTGCTGCTGGTCAATGTCTCCGCGGAGGAATTGATTATAATTCATTTTAATGAACATCATCTTCTCCACATTTTCTGGATGTAACCTCGTACGCCGATTGCTGACAAGGTGAGCGGCGGCACTAAACACTCTTTCGGAGTACACACTTGTGGGAGGGCAACTTAGGTAGAATAAAGCCAGTTTGTGCAAGGGCCTCCAAATTGCCTCTTTTTCCTGCCAGTATAAGTACGGACTGTGTGACGTGCCTACTTGGATGCGGTCACTCATATAATCCTCCACCATTCTATCAATGTTGAGAGAATCATATGCAGTGACAGTAGACGACATGTCCGTAATCGTTGTCAGGTCCTTCAGTCCGGACCAGATGTCAGCATCAGCAGTCGCTCCAGACTGCCCTGCATCACCGCCAGCGGGTGGGCTCGGAATTCTGAGCCTTTTCCTCGCACCCCCAGTTGCGGGAGAATGTGAAGGAGGAGATGTTGACAGGTCGCGTTCCGCTTGACTTGACAATTTTGTCACCAGCAGGTCTTTCAACCCCAGCAGACCTGTGTCTGCCGGAAAGAGAGATCCAAGGTAGGCTTTAAATCTAGGATCGAGCACGGTGGCCAAAATGTAGTGCTCTGATTTCAACAGATTGACCACCCGTGAATCCTTGTTAAGCGAATTAAGGGCTGCATCCACAAGTCCCACATGCCTAGCGGAATCGCTCCGTGTTAGCTCCTTCTTCAATGCCTCCAGCTTCTTCTGCAAAAGCCTGATGAGGGGAATGACCTGACTCAGGCTGGCAGTGTCTGAACTGACTTCACGTGTGGCAAGTTCAAAGGGCATCAGAACCTTGCACAACGTTGAAATCATTCTCCACTGCACTTGAGACAGGTGCATTCCATCTCCTATATCGTGCTCAATTGTATAGGCTTGAATGGCCTTTTGCTGCTCCTCCAACCTCTGAAGCATATAGAGGGTTGAATTCCACCTCGTTACCACTTCTTGCTTCAGATGATGGCAGGGCAGGTTCAGTAGTTTTTGGTGGTGCTCCAGTCTTCTGTACGTGGTGCCTGTACGCCGAAAGTGTCCCGCAATTCTTCTGGCCACCGACAGCATCTCTTGCACACCCCTGTCGTTTTTTAAAAAATTCTGCACCACCAAATTCACGGTATGTGCAAAACATGGGACGTGCTGGAATTTGCCCATATTTAATGCACACACAATATTGCTGGCGTTGTCCGATGCCACAAATCCACAGGAGAGTCCAATTGGGGTAAGCCATTCCGCGATGATCTTCCTCAGTTGCCGTAAGAGGTTTTCAGCTGTGTGCTTATTCTGGAAAGCGGTGATACAAAGCGTAGCCTGCCTAGGAAAGAGTTGGCGTTTGCGAGATGCTGCTACTGGTGCCGCCGCTGCTGTTCTTGCGGCGGGAGTCCATACATCTACCCAGTGGGCTGTCACAGTCATATAGTCCTGACCCTGCCCTGCTCCACTTGTCCACATGTCCGTGGTTAAGTGGACATTGGGTACAACTGCATTTTTTAGGACACTGGTGAGTCTTTTTCTGACGTCCGTGTACATTCTCGGTATCGCCTGCCTAGAGAAGTGGAACCTAGATGGTATTTGGTAACGGGGGCACACTGCCTCAATAAATTGTCTAGTTCCCTGTGAACTAACGGCGGATACCGGACGCACGTCTAACACCAACATAGTTGTCAAGGACTCAGTTATCCGCTTTGCAGTAGGATGACTGCTGTGATATTTCATCTTCCTCGCAAAGGACTGTTGAACAGTCAATTGCTTACTGGAAGTAGTACAAGTGGGCTTACGACTTCCCCTCTGGGATGACCATCGACTCCCAGCGGCAACAACAGCAGCGCCAGCAGCAGTAGGCGTTACACGCAAGGATGCATCGGAGGAATCCCAGGCAGGAGAGGACTCGTCAGACTTGCCAGTGACATGGCCTGCAGGACTATTGGCATTCCTGGGGAAGGAGGAAATTGACACTGAGGGAGTTGGTGGGGTGGTTTGCGTGAGCTTGGTTACAAGAGGAAGGGATTTACTGGTCAGTGGACTGCTTCCGCTGTCACCCAAAGTTTTTGAACTTGTCACTGACTTATTATGAATGCGCTGCAGGTGACGTATAAGGGAGGATGTTCCGAGGTGGTTAACGTCCTTACCCCTACTTATTACAGCTTGACAAAGGGAACACACGGCTTGACACCTGTTGTCCGCATTTCTGGTGAAATACCTCCACACCGAAGAGCTGATTTTTTTGGTATTTTCACCTGGCATGTCAACGGCCATATTCCTCCCACGGACAACAGGTGTCTCCCCGGGTGCCTGACTTAAACAAACCACCTCACCATCAGAATCCTTCTGGTCAATTTCCTCCCCAGCGCCAGCAACACCCATATCCTCCTCATCCTGGTGTACTTCAACACTGACATCTTCAATCTGACTATCAGGAACTGGACTGCGGGTGCTCCTTCCAGCACTTGCAGGGGGCATGCAAATAGTGGAAGGCGCATGCTCTTCACGTCCAGTGTTGGGAAGGTCAGGCATCGCAAACGACACAATTGGACTCTCCTTGTGGATTTGGGATTTCAAAGAACGCACAGTTCTTTGCGGTGCTTTTGCCAGCTTGAGTCTTTTCAGTTTTCTAGCGAGAGGCTGAGTGCTTCCATCCTCATGTGAAGCTGAACCACTAGCCATGAACATAGGCCAGGGCCTCAGCCGTTCCTTGCCACTCCGTGTGGTAAATGGCATATTGGCAAGTTTACGCTTCTCCTCCGACAATTTTATTTTAGGTTTTGGAGTCCTTTTTTTTCTGATATTTGGTGTTTTGGATTTGACATGCTCTGTACTATGACATTGGGCATCGGCCTTGGCAGACGACGTTGCTGGCATTTCATCGTCTCGGCCATGACTAGTGGCAGCAGCTTCAGCACGAGGTGGAAGTGGATCTTGATCTTTCCCTAATTTTGGAACCTCAACTTTTTTGTTCTCCATATTTTATAGGCAGAACTAAAAGGCACCTCAGGTAAACAATGGAGATGGATGGATTGGATACTAGTATACAATTATGGATGGACTGCCACGGTTAGGTGGTATAAAAAAACCACGGTTAGGTGGTATATATTGTAATACAATTATGGATGGACGGACTGCCTGCCGAGTGCCGACACAGAGGTAGCCACAGCCGTGAACTACCGCACTGTACACTGGTTGATAAAGAGATAGTAGTATACTCGTAACAACTAGTATGACACTATGACGGTATAAAGAATGAAAAAAAAACCACGGTTAGGTGGTATATATTATAATAATACAATTATGGATGGACGGACTGCCTGCCGAGTTCCGACACAGAGGTAGCCACAGCCGTGAACTACCGCACTGTACACTGGTTGATAAAGAGATAGTAGTATACTCGTAACAACTAGTATGACTGACTATGACGGTATAAAGAATGAAAAAAAAACCACGGTTAGGTGGTATATATTGTAATACAATTATGGATGGACGGACTGCCTGCCGAGTTCCGACACAGAGGTAGCCACAGCCGTGAACTACCGCACTGTACACTGGTTGATAAAGAGATAGTAGTATACTCGTAACAACTAGTATGACTGACTATGACGGTATAAAGAATGAAAAAAAAACCACGGTTAGGTGGTATATATTGTAATACAATTATGGATGGACGGACTGCCTGCCGAGTTCCGACACAGAGGTAGCCACAGCCGTGAACTACCGCACTGTACACTGGTTGATAAAGAGATAGTAGTATACTCGTAACAACTAGTATGACTGACTATGACGGTATAAAGAATGAAAAAAAAACCACGGTTAGGTGGTATATATTATAATACAATTATGGATGGACGGACTGCCTGCCGACTGCCGACACAGAGGTAGCCACAGCCGTGAACTACCGCACTGTACACTGGTTGATAAAGAGATAGTAGTATACTCGTAACAACTAGTATGACACTATGACGGTATAAAGAATGAAAAAAAAACCACGGTTAGGTGGTATATATTATAATACAATTATGGATGGACGGACTGCCTGCCGACTGCCGACACAGAGGTAGCCACAGCCGTGAACTACCGCACTGTACACTGGTTGATAAAGAGATAGTAGTATACTCGTAACAACTAGTATGACACTATGACGGTATAAAGAATGAAAAAAAAACCACGGTTAGGTGGTATATATTATAATACAATTATGGATGGACGGACTGCCTGCCGAGTGCCGACACAGAGGTAGCCACAGCCGTGAACTACCGCACTGTACACTGGTTGATAAAGAGATAGTAGTATACTCGTAACAACTAGTATGACTGACTATGACGGTATAAAGAATGAAAAAAAAACCACGGTTAGGTGGTATATATTATAATACAATTATGGATGGACGGACTGCCTGCCGACTGCCGACACAGAGGTAGCCACAGCCGTGAACTACCGCACTGTACACTGGTTGATAAAGAGATAGTAGTATACTCGTAACAACTAGTATGACACTATGACGGTATAAAGAATGAAAAAAAAACCACGGTTAGGTGGTATATATTATAATACAATTATGGATGGACGGACTGCCTGCCGACTGCCGACACAGAGGTAGCCACAGCCGTGAACTACCGCACTGTACACTGGTTGATAAAGAGATAGTAGTATACTCGTAACAACTAGTATGACACTATGACGGTATAAAGAATGAAAAAAAAACCACGGTTAGGTGGTATATATTATAATAATACAATTATGGATGGACGGACTGCCTGCCGACTGCCGACACAGAGGTAGCCACAGCCGTGAACTACCGCACTGTACACTGGTTGATAAAGAGATAGTAGTATACTCGTAACAACTAGTATGACTATGACGACGGTATAAAGAAAGAAAAAAAAATACCACGGTTAGGTGGTATATAATTATACAATTATGGATGGACGGACTGCCTGCCGAGTGCCGACTGCCGACACAGAGGTAGCCACAGCCGTGAACTACCGCACTGTACTGTGTCTGCTGCTAATATAGACTGGTTGATAAAGAGATAGTATACAACAATATACTACTATACTGGTGGTCAGGCACTGGTCACCACTAGTCACACTGGCAGTGGCACTCCTGCAGCAAAAGTGTGCACTGTTTAATTTTAAATTAATATAATATTATGTACTCCTGGCTCCTGCTATAACAACCTGCAGTGCTCCCCAGTCTCCCCCACAATTATTATAAGCTTTTATACATTGATGTGCAGCACACTGGGCTGAGCTGAGTGCACACAGACTGAGTCACACTGTGTGACTGCTGTGTATCGTTTTTTTCAGGCAGAGAACGGATATAGCAGAGAACGGATATATTAAATAAAAGTTAACTTAACAACAACTGCACTGGTCACTGTGGTAAACTCTGTCTGCACAATCTCTCTCTCTCTCTCTCTCTTCTAATCTATTCTAATGGAGAGGACGCCAGCCACGTCCTCTCCCTATCAATCTCAATGCACGTGTGAAAATGGCGGCGACGCGCGGCTCCTTATATAGAATCCGAGTCTCGCGAGAATCCGACAGCGTCATGATGACGTTCGGGCGCGCTCGGGTTAACCGAGCAAGGCGGGAAGATCCGAGTCGCTCGGACCCGTGAAAAAAAAAGTGAAGTTCGTGCGGGTTCGGATTCAAAGAAACCGAACCCGCTCATCTCTATCTAATACTACTTTAAAAAGTCAAGTGTGTACAATGGCCCTCATTCCGAGTTGATCGCTCGCTAGGTGCTTTTAGCAGCATTGCACACGCTTGGCCGCCGTCCTCTGGGAGTGTATCTTAGCTTAGCAGAATTGCGAACGAAAGATTAGCAGTTCTGCTATTAAATATTTCCCTGCAGTTTCTGAGTAGCTCCAGACCTACACCTAGATTGCGATCACTGCAGACTGTTTGGTTCCTGGTTTGACGTCACAAACACGCCCTGCGTTCGGCCAGCCACTCCCCCGTTTCTCCAGGCACGCCTGCGTTATCTGCTGACATGCCTGCGTTTTTTAGCACACTCCCGGAAAACGCTCAGTTACCTCCCTGAAACACCCCTTTCCTGTCAATCACTCACCGATCAGCAGAGTGACTGAAAAGCGCCGCTAGACCTTGTGTAAAACTGCATAGTTTTGAGTAAAAGTACTTTGAACGTGCGCACTGCGGCCCATGCACATGCGCAGAAATGCCGATTTTTGCCTGATCGCTGTATAGCGAAAATCTGCAACGAGCGCACAACTCGGAATGACCACTAGTATGTGAGCAGGTGGGGGGAGGGTATAGGTGAAGGCAGGGGCACTATTGTGCAGCTTTGCCTAGGGCGCCTAGAAACCTTGCACCGGCCCTGTATACAACATTCATAAACTCAACTTGAGATTTCTTTGTTTCATACCTGGCATGTGGCATTGCAGTCAGACAATTTTTTTATTGAGCCATATGCCCTTGCACAGAAAGGTAGATAATAATAAGATATAGGGGTATATGCAATTGCGGTCGAATTCCCGAAATTGTCGAAAAACGGGACTTTTTCGCCCCCCCAAAAAAATCGACAATGCAATTCAGTACTGTCCGTCAAAAAAACAGACTTTCAAAATTCGACTTTTTGAAATTCGACATTTGTCAAATTCGACATTTCTGCAATGGTACAAATGCAGCAATTCGCCAAAAGTATATTCAATTGAAGTTTGGAAATTCGACAACAGTGCTTTTAGACAGTAAATTCGTCATTTTCAATCCGCCACACTTTGGTGGGGGAATCTAATAAAAAAAATGTAAAACATGTTTTTTTTGGTGTTTTTTTAATTGGTAATAGCATATCTATTTATATTAGAAGGGATTAGGTAATTGGATTGTCTATTTTGGAGGCACAAGTATTATTTATATATTTTTAAAAATATTATTATTATTATTATTATTTTTTTTAATGGAATGGTAAAATCCCGAAAAAAAATGGCGTGGGGTCCCCCCTCCAAAGCATAACCAGCCTCGGGCTCTTCGAGCCGGTCCTGGTTCTAAAAATCCGGGGGGAAAAATGACAGGGGATCCCCCGTATTTTTAAAACCAGCACCGGGCTCTGCGCCTGGTGCTGGTGCAAAAAATACGGGGGACAAAAAGCGTAGGGGTCCCCCGTATTTTTTACACCAGCATCGGGCTCCACTAGCTGGACAGATAATGCCACAGCCGGGGGTCACTTTTATACAGCGCCCTGCGGCCGTGGCATTAGATACCCAACTAGTCACCCCTGGCCGGGGTACCCTGGGGGAGTGGGGACCCCTTCAATCAAGGGGTCCCCCCCCCAGCCACCCAAGGGCCAGGGGTGAAGCCCGAGGCTGTTCCCCCATCCAAGGGCTGCGGATGGGGGGCTGATAGCCTTGAGAAATTTGAAAGAATATTGTTTTTTCCAGTAGTACTACAAGTCCCAGCAAGCCTCCCCCGCAAGCTGGTACTTGGAGAACCACAAGTACCAGCATGCGGGAGAAAAACGGGCCCGCTGGTACCTGTAGTTCTACTGGGAAAAAAATACCCAAATAAAAACAGGACACGCACACCGTGATAGTAAAACTTTATTACACACATGTCGACACACACATACTTACCTATGTTCACACGCCGACCTCTGTCCACTTGTCCAAGTAGAATCCACGTGTACCTGTGAATAAAATTATACTCACCTCAATCCAGTGTCCAGATTATAATCCTCGTACTTGGCAAAACAACAAAACGAACACCCGGACCAAACGGACTGAAAGGGGTCCCATGTTTACACATGGGACCCCTTTCCACGAATGCCGGGACCCCACGTGACTGCTGTCACAGAAGGTCCCTTCAGCCAATCAGGAAGCGCTACTTCGTGGCACTCACCTGATTGGCTGTATGCGCGTCTGCTGTCAGACAGCGCATCGCACAGCTCCCTCCATTAGTTTCAATGGTGGGAACTTTGCGGGTAGCGGTGGGGTCACCTGCGGTCAGCCGCTGACCGCGGGTGACCTCACCGCTGACGCAAAGTTCCCACCATTGAATATAATGGAGAGGCTTTGCGATGCGCTGTCTGACAGCTCAGACGCGCATTCAGCCAATCAGCAGAGTGCCAGGACGTTGCGCTCGCTGATTGGCTGAAGAGACCTTTCTGTGACAGCAGTCACGGGGGGGTCTCTGCATTCGGGGAAAGGGGTCCCATGTGTAAACATGGGACCCCTTTCAGTCCGTTTGGTTCGGGTGTTCGGTTTTTTTTTTGCCAAGTACGAGGATTATTTTAAAAGATCCGGACACTGGATTGAGGTGAGTATAATTTTTTTCACAGGTACCCCGGATTCTTCAGTGACGAGGGGGGCGTGGCAGTCGGCGGGTCAACATAGGTAAGTATGTATGTGTCGGCATGTATGAAATAAAGTTTTACTTTCACGGTGTGTGTCTCCTGTTTTTATTTGGGTATTTTTTTCCAGTAGAACTACAGGTACCAGCAGGCCCGTTTTTCTTCCACATGCTGGTACTTGTGGTTCTCCAAGTACCAGCTTGCGGGGGAGGCTTGCTGGGACTTGTAGTACTACTGGAAAAAACAATATTCTTTCAAATTTCTCAAGGCTATCAGCCCCCCATTCGCAGCCCTTGGATGGGGGGAACAGCCTCGGGCTTCACCCCTGGCCCTTGGGTGGCTGGGGGGGGGACCCCTTGATTGAAGGGGTCCCCACTCCCCCAGGGTACCCCGGCCAGGGGTGACTAGTTGGGTATTTAATGCCACGGCCGCAGGGCGCTGTATAAAAGTGACCCCCGGCTGTGGCATTATCTGTCCAGCTAGTGGAGCCCGATGCTGGTGTAAAAAATACGGGGGACCCCTACTCTTTTTGTCCCCCATATTTTTTGCACCAGGCGCAGAGCCTGGTGCTGGTTTTAAAAATACGGGGGATCCCCTGTCATTTTTCCCCCCGGATTTTTAGAACCAGGACCGGCTCGAAGAGCCCGAGGCTGGTTATGCTTTGGAGGGGGGACCCCACGCAATTTTTTTCTGTTTTTTTACCGTTTTTTCCCGTTTTAAAAAAAACGGATCAAAATCCGTCAAATCGGCCGTTTTTCGACAGCGGGACTGTCAAATACGTTTTTTATTGAATATGGTAAATTTCTGCACCCACTTGCCGGAATTTGACGGTCGAATTGTGTCGAATTAAAAAACGGGCGAAAAATTGCCGCGATTCGCCGCTAATTGCATATACCCCATAGAATTCTAACTATTTGAAGCTTACCTTGTACTATGTGGAAAAATGATTAGCGTTGTGGCTGAGCAGATCTATGTAGTATGTGGTTGCTAGGGATTGGATGTGTGACTGCACACTAGTTACTGTAGATCTGCTCAATTGCAATGCTGATTATTTTTTTTACAAAGTAGTTTCATAAAGTGTTCATAGGGGGTCATTCCGAGTTGTTCGCTCACAAGCGGATTTTAGCAGATTTGCTCATGCTAAACCGCCGCCTACTGGGAGTGAATCTTAGCATCTTAAAATAGCGAACGATGTAATCGCAATATTGCGATTACACACCTCGTAGCAGTTTCTGAGTAGCTCCAGACATACTCGGCATCTGCGATCATTTCAGTGCTTGTCGTTCCTGGTTTGACGTCACAAACACACCCAGCGTTCGCCCAGACACTCCTCCGTTTCTCCGGCCACTCCCGCGTTTTTTCCGGAAACGGTAGCGTTTTTCCCACACGCCCATAAAACGGCCTGTTTCCGCCCAGTAACACCCATTTCCTGTCAATCACATTACGATCGCCAGAACGATTAAAAAGCCGTGAGTACAATTCCTAACTGCATAGCAAATTTACTTGGCGCAGACGCAGTGCGGACATTGCGCATGCGCATTAAGCGGAAATTCGCTGTGATGCGAAGATTTTTAACGAGCTAACAACTCGGAATGACCCCCATAGTTTTTATGCAGTATCAAATAGATCAATGAGTAGGGTGGTTGATTAGAATTCATCAGGTTATACTGTATGTTTGAATCCAGGGTATGTCAGTATATTGAAATGTGTTATTTAATAAAGGGTATTGTAACTGAAAACAAAGTTAAGTGCATGAATGTGGCATCCAAATCCATTTTGGAGCAGTGGTCTATAAATGTGTGTGTATTTTATTATATATATATATATATATATATACAGTGGTCGAAGTGGAGCGGTATACGGCGGTATGGTATACCGCCACTTCTTTCACTGACCCGGAAATGAGCCCAGAAAGTGCAGCAGGAGGCGAGGGAAGTGGCCATCCTGCTGCACATGGTGCTCCCCGTCCCTGCGCGGCGGCCGGCGGCTATGTAGAGCGCTGTATTAGCTCACAGCCGCTCACCGCTGCCAGCCGCCCGCGCACGCCGCTCACCATCCGCCCGCTGCTCCCGCTCACCAGCCGGCCGCCGGCCCTGCTCACCAGCCGCCCAGCGCCAACTCACTGCTGCCAGCAACAATTAAGGTAATGTTCCCCTGCTGTCACCTCTCTCCCTGCTGTTCCTGTCGTCACTGTCACTGTCCCTGTCGTCACCCTCCCTGTCGTCACTCTCCCTGTCGTCAGTCGTCACTCTCACTGTCGTCACTCTCCCTGTCATCACTGCCGTCACTCTCCCTGTCGTCATTCTCCCTGTCGTTACTGTCTTCACTGTCGTCACTCTCCCTGTCGTCACTCTCCCTCTGTCGTCACTCTCTCCCTGTCGTCACTGTCGTCACTCTCTCCCTGTCGTCACTCTCCCCGTCTCTCTCTCTGTCGTCACTGTCTCTCCCTGTCGTCACTCTCCCTGTTGTCACTGTCATCACTCTCTCCCTGTCGTCAACGTCGTCACTTTCTCCGTCGTCACTGTCGTCACTCTCCCTGTCGTCACTCTCGTCACTCTCCCTGTCGTCACTCTCGTCACTCTCCCTCTGTCGTCACTCTCCCTGTCGTCACTCTCTCTCCTCCTGTCTCTCCCCCTGCCTCTCTCCCTGTCATCACTGTCTCTCCCTGTCGTCACTGTCTCTCCCTGTCGTCACTGTCCCTCTCTGTCGTCACTCTCTCTGTCGTCACTCTATCGCTGTCGTCACTGTCGTCTCTCTCTCCCTGTCGTCACTGTCGTCTCTCTCTCCCTGTCGTCACTGTCGTCACTCTCTCCCTGTCGTCACTCTCTCTCCCTGTCGTCACTCTCTCTGTCGTCTCTCTCCCTGTCGTCTCTCTCCCTGTCGTCTCTCTCTCCCTGTCGTCTCTCTCTCCCTGTCGTCACTGTCGTCTCTCTCTCCCTGTCGTCACTCTCTCCCTGTCGTCACTCTCTCCCTGTCGTCACTGTCGTCTCTCTCTCTCCCCGTCTCTCTCTCTCCCCGTTTCTCCCTCTCTCTCCCTGTCTCTCTCTCTCTCTCTCCTCGTCTCTCTCTCTCTTTGTCGTCACTGTCTCTCTCTGTCGTCACTCTCCCTCCCTGTCATCACTCACTGTCATCACTCTCTCCCCCCCCGTCGTCACTCTCCCTATCGTCACTCTCGTCACTCTCCCTGTTATCCCTGTCGTCACTCTCTCCCTGTCGTCACACTCTCCCTGTCGTCACTCTCTCCCTGTCGTTACTCTCTCCCCCTGTATCTCCCCCTGTCGTCACTCTCTCCCCCTGTCGTCACTCTCTCTCCCTGTTGCCACTGTCTCTCTCACCCTGTCGTCACTGTCTCTCTCTCCCTGTCGTCACTGTCTCTCTCTCCCTGTCGTCACTGTCTCTCTCTTCCTGTCGTCACTGTCTCTCTCTCCCTGTCGTCACTGTCTCTCTCCCTGTCGTCACTCTGGCTGTCCCTGCTGTCACAATTTCAGCTCATTCAGTGTGCTACAAGGTGAATTTCGGCTCATTCAGTGTGCTACAAGGTGAATTTCGGCTCATTCAGTGTGCTACAAGGTGAATTTCGGCTCATTCATTGTGCTACAAGGTGAATTTCGGCTCATTCAGTGTGCTACAAGGTGAATTTCGGCTCATTCAGTGTGCTATAATGTGAATTTCAGCTCATTCAGTGTGCTATAATGTGAAAGGGGCACCAGTACTAGATAGTATAAGGGGTTCTACTACGTGGGACACGCCCTATTGGCGACCACGCCCCCTTTTTGGGTGGCCACGCCCCCTTTCATGGAGAGCGCGCGCATAATTACATCCTTGACTTTTGCATACCCCCACTTCAAAATTTCCACTTCGACCACTGTATATACACACACACACATAGTGTGTGTGTGTGTGTGTGTGTGTGTGTGTGTGTGTGTGTGTGTGTGTGTGTGTCTGTGTGTGTCTGTGTGTGTGTGTCTGTGTGTGTAATATGGGAAGGGGCCTCATAACATGGGCTTTCTCTGGGATCAATCTTGTCACACCCCTTCCCTTATGAGGCATGCGCCTTATGTCCCTATTGGAAAAATGGGGGGGCTCCAATTCTGTCTCTGGCACAGGGCACTAAAAAGCCTAGTTATGGCACTGTCAGCTAGCACTGGGGTAAATGAGTGATGCCATTGGGGCAGCATGTGGTTCACTGTAGAGTGGCACACAGCACTGGTATAAAGCATTTGGCTTTGCTTCCTGGTTTCGGTTAAGCTGTTTGAGGAGGGGTCAATTCATAAATGTTTTAAAAATGTCAGCTCCTCTGCTCTCAGTGGATCCTCTGTTAGAATGAGATACACACAAATTACCAATACCAAAAGGGTGCTCTTATCATTCTATATCAACATATATTGATTACTGATTACTGAGAGGACTGGGCACAGCATTCACTATTTGGAAAGATACTTTTGGTTTTGTTATGATATGTTCCAATCCATTACATTCTGTTTCATACCAGTAAAATATCTGTCTGATATTTCATCCTCCCTCTGATATATCCCTGATGAAGTCTTGATAAAGATGAAACACAAAGGGGGAAGGTGAACAATTGATTTCTAATGAGGATGCTACTGTCAAGAACTGCTACTCCGGCAGGGCAAGGCAGGAGGCCATTGACACAAACTTTTACACATACCTGGGCTGCAGTGCCTTATGACACAATATGTGTTGCCAGTTTATTTTAAATATATAGACATTTATGCTTTTATTGTGCTGGGCTAAACTACCATAGTTCTGCAACATGTTAGCTGAGACTCTATCCTTGGTGCAGTGCAGCACACCAGGGGATAAATTACTGCACTGGGAGTCAGCTTAACCAGTCCTTCCAGCGGGCAGCTACTACTGCATGTGCAGTGTCCCCCAGTGCAGCACAGTGCACCGGGGATTAATCTACTGCTTGCCTGCCCTCCACGCCACCATCATGGGTAGAGGGAGCTGGTTCTCCCTGTCCCCTAGCATGCAGCCTCTCCGCCTCCTGAGTGCTGCAGCCATAAAACTATATTCAAGCTGCAGGCACTTATTACTGTGCTATCTCCAAGTGCTGGGGGGCACAGGGAGCTAGCTTTTCCTAACCCCCAGCATGCAACCACATAGCTCGGAAGCCCAGGACAATAGTCCTGGCTTCTAATGGCTCCCTGCTTCCCTGTAATGCTGAGGTGCCGGGATCAAAGCTCCTGAACAGTCAGCACACAGCCCTGCAGCCTGGGACAATGTCCTGGCTGCAGCAGTTTATTTTACCCCAGCACCCCAGGGGTTAATATTTATCACTGCCGCAGCTGGGGATCCGAGATGTGGCACATCAAACACAATTTTAAAATACATTTTTAAACCTCCTGCCTAGCATCTGCGATCCAACAAGCAGTTTCCACATAGTCGGGAAACTGAGCATGCGCAGGACCCATTCTGCACATGTGCAGAACTTGACCTGCAATCACATTGCAGTAATGCATTCGCCTCTGCCTGATTGAGAGGCAGATGTGTTCTTAGAGAGGGACGGCGGCGGCCGGCTTTGTCGGAAATGGAGGCATGTCGTCTCATTTTCTGAGAATGGCAAGGTCAAGGACTGCCTTCTGAGATGCAGTTTCCTTGTCCTTACAAGCCACCCTGCGACATAGTCTGAGTCAGCTCAGGCTTACTCAGGAGTAGGTGAACATTGTGACCGATGGCGGCGGTGTTCATTCCAGACTGTGATGCAACTGCAGTATTGCCAGGGCTTAAAGTGATCCTGGAGAGGTGGTGGAACTCACTTACTCAGCCACCCACCCCCCCTTTCCCTCCTCACATTAAGCAGAGCCAGGGCCAGTGCTAGTGTTTTCGGCAGCCCCCTGCAAACTATAAATTAGTGCCCTACTTCCCATACTTTATAAAGGGACATTGCTCTCGCAAAGAAGCAACATGGTCACATAATAGTACTTTCAATACAAATTGCACAACACAGTAGTACAATTTTATTCACATTACACTGCATAGTAATGCCCCTTATTCAGGTTACATCACTCAGTAGTGCCCTTTATGCACACTGCACTACACAGTCGTACCCTCTATACATGTTATGCCACACAGTAGTGCCCCTTATATACAATTCCCATAGTAGTAGTGCCCCTTACACATAATGACCACAGTAGTGCCACTTATACAGATAATGGCCACAGAAGTGCCATTTATACACAAAATGCCCACAGTAGTAGTGCCACTAATATACAGAGTGCCCACAGTTGTAGTGCTCCTTACACATAATGCCTACAATAGTAGTGCCGCTTATATACAGAATGCCCACAGGAGTAGTGCCTCTTACACATAATAGTAGTGCCCCTTATACACATCTCTGCCTCTGTCACTCCAGCAGCTCACCGCCTGTGTCCCACCAGCAGCTCCATGCCCTGTATCCCTCCTGCAGCTTCCCCACTTCTATTGTCTCTCCAGCCCCCTCTCATCTTGTCTTCAAGATGCACAGAGCCTGCGCCTCTTCAAGGCTCCTCTTCACTTCAGCAGTGGTGACAGCATGACCTCACATACGCCGTGACAGAAAAGGAAGCTACTGGGCCCTGAGGAGTGGATGAATGCTGCCCAACAGACACAGCATGTGTGAGTACCAGGAGGGGTGGGCTGTAGATGGAGGAGGACCATGGAGTCACCAGGACCTAAGGAAGAGGGAGGTGGCTGCAGCTCATCAGTAACACATCTATGGATATAGGTGATGGGACAGGTTTTTTTGTTGGAATTACTGTGCAGGGAAATGGAGGTGGTGGAACTAGTTCCCCCTACCATTAGAGGTGGTGGAACCCAGTTCCACCTCGTTCCCCCTCACTTTAACCCCTGAGTATTGCTATCGCAAATACAGGAAGGAGGTGTTATGCACCTCCTCCAACATTTGCATTCTTAAGGATTGCATTCAAAGCTGCTGCGAGCAACTTTGCAAAAGCAATCCTTATTGATTTAGGCCCTGAGTGTGTAAAGATATAACAGTGCAAGAATTACCATCCACGGCACCAATGCCATTGTGAGCATAGTCTCCAAGCCTGTGGCATGCCAGTAACCCTAGAAGCACAGGCCTGACAGCAAACTTTGAAGTCCCCTACAGAAAATGCCCCCACAGCCCTCTAGGGTTCTTTTCTTTAAAAAAGTTGGCTACTAAACACCCTAAGTCCCACACGTCCATGTACAACACCATATAGGAATCCAGGCCACGTCTAGTCTGCCATTTGGCATAGTCATTTTGTGAAAATAGCTGCAAAAGAACAGAACTTTCATCTCAATGACTAACAGTTCCAACTAAGTCTGTGTTTCAGTTCTTTTTCTGTAGTTCCAAAGTGTGTGCCTTCAATAGCATTCTATTCTTCCCTCAATGCTAGAGAGCCGAGACAACATACATTACTACAGAAGGTCAGAGAAAGAGGGAGCGGGGGAGTGAAGTATAGAAGAAAAAAGCATGCCTAGATACTTTGTAGACTCCAACATAAGCTGTAATTAGTCACACAAATTGCCCTTCATGACAAAATCTTTCAATTTTCTAACATAAATAACTCAATGTGCTCAAATTATTCTGAGCCACTTCAGACAGTCGCTGGGAGACAAAATGACATGTTTGAAACTTTGTGTGAATATTGGACCTCTTAACATCTTCCCTGCCACATAGGCCTGCCGATCCCCAAACAATAAATTCCCTGTGTATTCAGGAACTGTGAAGTGTGCTGCGCTGTAATACCTTTCTGATTAGAGGCCTGAAGATTAGCTCTGCATTATACCTACAATGTAACACAAAAGAATCTAAATGATGAATATAATACAGAGCACTTCATCTACACTGTGATTTTGGAATTATTGCAATTAATTTTATTAGCAGATTATTTAGACAGAATCGTTATGAGTGTAAGAATGTTTAAAGAGAGTGTTAAGCGTTTCTCAAGTGCTGTTATTATCTATCAAAATTCTTCAGGACTTAAGGTGGGTACACACAGGGCCGGTGCTAAGGTGTTCGGCGCCCTCCTGCAAACTATAAATTTTGCGCCCTCCTAAAAATACAGATGTGGCCACTCTCATCTTACCTGCTAGCAGCCGCATCGTAAGCTGCGTCCTGTTTGCGGAAGCGTACACACCATACGATCCTATGGATCGCGGATACATGCACACCACGGGCATGCTTATTGCGAATAACGAGTTGTGTTTGCCGCAATTAGCCTTTAAACTGAAAAGGGACACATCAGTACGTATTTTTGACATGTCTCTTTACAATGGCCCTCATTCCGAGTTGATCGCTCGCTAGAGTGGATGGGGAAAGGGTAACGGCAGGGAGAGGTATTCTTTAGATCCTGTGCGCCGGCATTACAGACTAAGGCCTGATACCAAAATTATTTTTTCAGGCGGTGTAAGTGTGTTGGCACTTACACCCCAAAAAAAAATGTAATAGCAAATTACTGTCCTTAATGTATGAGGAGAGTATATGCATAAAAAAAACATATTTAATAATACATATTGCATATACAATTCTAAATGAAAACACACATGGCAATGTGTAAAGTGGCAACAGTGCAGGTATACTTTAGTCCAAAAGCAGGGTCTCTCACCATCTAGGGGTGCTGCGGTAGGGTTAGCTTTAAGTAAAGCAAAAGAAGGTCCTAGGCTGGAGAGCACGGCACCACCACAGGCAGTATAAAAGCCTGCTCGCACTGGCTCCTGCTGGCAGGGCAAGGACAGAGGTCTCAGATGGGGAATGGCTGCCAGCGGCGAGTGACAGAGGAGTCAGCCACTGAGGAAGGAGCAGGTCCTGCAGGACGCACAGCGAGTCAGAGTCCTGTGTGCGCCCCAGCCAATAGCATTTCAGTAGTGGCTGAGGCGCACACAAACAAGTCTCTGACACAGCGTGTCCTGCAGGACCCACTCATTTTTAAAAGTGAGTCCCACGAGCGCTGTAGCGCGTATTTTGCGATCACTGAGCACACACTAAAATACCCCCCCCCCCTCCCCAGCACACACTAATATACTCACCCCCCTCCCCAGCACACACTAATATACTCCCCCCCCCCCTCCCCAGCACACACTAATATACTCACCCCCCTCTCCAGCACACACTACTATACTCACCCCCCTCCCCAGCACACACTACTATACTCACCCCCCTTCCCAGCACACACTAATATACTCACCCCCCTCCCCAGCACACACTAATATACTCACCCCCCTCCCCAGCACACACTAATATACTCACCCCCCTCCCCAGCACACACTAATATACTCACCCCCCTCCCCAGCACACACTAATATACTCACCCCCCTCCCCAGCACACACTAATATACTCACCCCCCTCCCCAGCACACACTAATATACTCACCCCCCTCCCAAGCACACACTTATATACTCAACCCCCTCCCCAGCACACACTAATATACTCACCCCCCTCCCCAGCACACACTAATATACTCACCCCCCCCTCCCCAGCACACACTAATATACTCACCCCCCCTCCCCAGCACACACTAATATACTCACCCCCCTCCCCAGCACACACTAATATACTCACCCCCCCTCCCCAGCACACACTAATATACTCACCCCCCCTCCCCAGCACACACTACTATACTCACCCCCCCTCCCTAGCACACACTACTATACTCACCCCCGTCCCCAGCACACACTACTATACTCACCCCCCCTCCCCAGCACACACTAATATACTCACCCCCCTCCCCCTCCCCAGCACACACTAATATACTCACCCCCCTCCCCCTCCCCAGCACACACTAATATACTCACCCCCCTCCCCAGCACACACTAATATACTCACCCCCCTCCCCAGCACACACTAATGCTGCATTCAGATCGCAAATGCCGGATCCTACCCGGTAAGAGAAACGTGTACTTACCGGGTGGGATCCGGCATTTGCGCTCCGTTGCTGGCTTTCCGACCCAGCAATATACCGGGTCTGTTGCCATAGCAGCGGAGGGTGCAGCAGTAGCAGGGGCGGGGGTGGAGGCGGCGTCGGGAGATGAGCTCATCTCCTGCGCCGCCTCTGCCTATGCTGTGAATGGGAGCCGTGTCGCATCGGAACGGCTCCCATTCACACTGCGCCTGACCCGGTAATCAACCCGGTGACAATGCTAAATTCCTTTGTCGTATAACAACCCTTTATGAAGCTAAGAACACTGTACGCTGTTTGCTTAAGAAGTACCGTAATGGTACGCTATTGGCGTAGCGATCGCTCAGCCGTAGGCGAGACGCTCAAGCGTCACGTTCGCTCACGGCCCAGTGATCACAGGACACGTTATTGGCTATGACTAGAGTAATGATTCGCTATGGCGTAGCGGACGCTCGAGACCACGAGGAGATCACCAGCGGCGCAGACGCTCACAACGCTATACCTTAATGTTTAAACCTTATACCAAAGAAATACAAAGAATACCTTAATGTGAGTACAGGGTGTAAGTGCAACCTTGTGTAACCTGACTAACTACAAAGCTGCTTGAGCGTCACCGACGCTCAAGTGAACACTTAACACTATAGAAAACACACAGATACTGGTTTAGGTTCCAAAGCCTATTAACTGTATTATATCTAATATACTTGTAAAAGGGGATAACAGTACAAATGATACACTACAATATAACAGAGACTTCCTAACCACAGAACTAAAATACAAAAAGACAATACTACTCTGACCTAAATGAAATACAATACAATACTATAATACTATGGGAGATATAAGAGAAAAGAGGAGAGAGAGGGAGAGAGAGAGAGAGAGAGAGATAGAGAGAAGTTGGCTCACAGAAAGACAATGATAACGGAGAGAAACTTACGCACAAGGGGAAACGATCGCATGCGCCTGGACATCCAGCACCCGATTTTCAGCAATGAGAACCGTTGAAGAGTGAGAGCTGGATGTGGTCGGCCTGCCTATTTATGCCCCACACACAATGCAATCTCCTGGTCCTACAATCCCATTGTCCATTGGCCGAAGGAATTCGGCCCTGCATCATAACAAAAGGTCATAGGGTGATTCATACAGGTGGGCTGTGACGATTTCCAACAGCTCAGGTGGGTGGGAAACTGGGTTTCCCGCCGCATACCTGAGTATGTGTAAATAATAGAAATGGACATAAACTTCTTATGTCCATAACTATTCGCACGAGCGATTAATACGCTCCAAACCAACACCGGAATATTGCTAATTAAATACTCTTCCGATGGGTACCAAACACTGCTGTATGATTCCTGTTAGACCCTTCGTACGATATAAAGAGGGATTCCTCAGCTCTGGGACATTGTATTTTAACCAAACTTTCAGAATCTATCAAAGGGACCATGATCTATAAACTACATTAATTGTGAACATTTGTAACGAATGAGTCGCACGCTACGACTACATAAACTCTACCGTAAATACGCATACCGCGCCTGCGAGTGCACGCTATTGCAGGTATGCGCCTCCACGGGAGAGCGTACGCACGCGCAGCGCGGACCAGTGTGCGGTGCAAATATGGCAACGTGCATTGAGACATTTTTCTGACTTTGACAGTCCACCCTTTGGCAGTCAATAATAACTGCCACAAAACATTTAAGGAGAAAAATGCAAGTCAGGGGTTAATTGATTTCCATGGTTGGGTAAGGGAGGAGAGAGGAGAAGGTGTGAAGAGGGTGTGACCTAGTGAGATAGCAGAAGCATGTGTGTATGAATCCATGTTTGGGGGGTCATGTATCATCGTGCCGTACGTGTTGTAAATCAAGCTTCGAGGTATTGCGAAGTATACATTTGAATTCCTTCTTATCCTGTGGTACAGGTCTGTGGATGGGCTGTCAAACTTTACCGAGCTCTTTTCGGATTTTGAACAAAATGGGGAGCACATTTTAGTTGATGATACATGAATGGGGGAGGTATGTGGTTGCTGATATCTGTGCCTGTATTCCCTATCGTCTATGTGTGTCATTACCTGAGGGTTGTAGAGATGAAGATAAAGAACACTTATGGAAAATGCAATGATATTCTATGTCAGGGAAATGTACATCTGTCGTCGAAGTTGTGTTCGGTATCTGTTGAGAGTCGTCTTCTTTGCGCTGTATTGCTCCTTGGGCATGAGCAAATAGCTTTGTCTGAGCCATCAGATTTACAAAAAATGTTGGGCTAGCGTGAGTTTAAAAGTACTAGGGAAACTGGGGATCCATGGCAAAGTTCATCAAGTGTCCATATTTAAAGTTGTCAAATCTTCTTCTTTGGTCAATCCGTTGTCTGTATACATCTCGTCTCGTCAGCTTCCTCGTCCAAGGGGGTCTTTGTATCTTGGAGAAAAAGCAGAAAAACAGGTGAAAGAAACGGACCGTATAATCGCATTTTCATCACATTCTGGTTTCTATCATTGGGTCATAAATCAAATCCAGGTTAATTACAGTTTCCTCACTCCTCAAGCTCATCACTTTTGTACTTTGTTTGCACCTCATTAAAGCCTGCCCGCATCTAAATATCAATCCAATCGATATAACGACACCCAAGATACATAGTAGAAACTTTCCAACATCCATTATGACTCCTTGAGCCCAGTCTCCCAAACCGGAGAACCAATTTCGCGGGTTCAACCATGACACCCAACCAGTCAGCTCATTACCTACAGCAGCAAGGGTGAGATTGTGTTTTCGACGAAATTCCCATTTTAATTGCAGAATATCGTCCATCTTTTGGTCTATGACCTCTACCGGATCCTCGGTGCTATTTGTGACGTACGTGCAACACTTTATGCCGTACTGTGTTGCCAATGTAACACAATATCCGCCTGTTACTGCTGTAAGATAATTAAGAACCATCCTATGCTGAACTAGTTCTGTTTTGTAAGCTTGAAGTTCTCTTCCAGTGTATCTAAACGTGTCATCATACATTTCAGTGATATTATCTAACAAATTGGCGAGTGCGGAAATGTATCTATAATTCATCACTCCTCGAGCGGTACGAGTGAAATCTAACGCTACCAGAACCTGAATCCCGGTGGATTCATGGATAAGATCAGAGGCCGGATGCTCTAACCTTTCTGACAGTTGTCTTTTAACTCGGTGCTCGTAATGAGTGTGAGTATAAGGAGCTTGGGCACCACGGTGTATGTCCTTCATTTTGTCATGTGTTACAGTCATCACTTCAGGCAATACCTTTCCAATATAACACAATCCTTCAGAGTTTGGGGCAAGCCACTTGTACGCCTTTCTCCCGCATATGAAATATGCATCATCGGGGAGAACATAAGGGACGGAGAAGGACATGACCATGTTACAAACCTTCCAGGTGAAATCTCCTGACCCTAATTCTTCCATCTGCTTAATGCACGTATCAGTTTGTACGATATGTGCACAGTATCCTGGTGATACCTCTCCAACTCTAGTAATCCTATTTCCTAAGGTATATCGATACCGGAAAGATTTTCCTCTACTGGCTATGTGGCGTACCAGCTCTGTATCTGTAGGCATTCTATCTGCTCTGTGTGAAAAGGTCATGGTAAGGTTGCTCCATGACACTTCCCAATTTCCCGGTTTTCTGGGATTGGAGATGTTAAAACATAAGAGGGACCTATCCACATGGTATTGGTGGAGCTTCAAACTAGGAGGGCTGGAGATGTTAAACCTCCGGTCCACCGGTCTCCCACCACTTAGCTCAAGTACCTCCCCTAACGTTAAAGGAAATGGTACTAGCCCTGATTTACTGTGACCCTGAGGTACTTGAGAGCATACCCAACAATCTGTTTGGTTTAACACGTTACCCACTAGAGAGTGATAGTCACTCAATGGATGCCGGTCCATATGGATATTAAAACTAGATTGGCATTTCTTTATGCATCCATCTTCAACCAGATTATCACAGAGCCTACAGATACAATTTTCTTCAGCTAACAATCCATCACAATTTCTTCTATCGGATCGTTTTCTGATACTCGCCTTTGCTTGTTGGTTTGGTTGATCTTGGAAAACTACGCCTCCATCATCATAATCGGAACCCATTCCAGAACCTCTTTCGACCTCTATGGTACTCTCGCCGGAACAGACTGCTCTGGTCAACATCATGGTTAACATCAAAATCCGGATCACAGTCTCTTGGGGCAAGTCCATCTTTGAGGAGGAAATAGAGAAGAATGAGAAGGGGGAAAAAGAAATTTTAAGGGAGAGGGGCTGGGAAGTGGAGAAAAACAATAAAAGGGAGAAGGGAGTCGACAACTGCTTTCGGTCTTCAAGGCTCAGGTGCCGCCTCAGTCCTCCTGGAACAGACACTCCAGTGATACAACCTCTACCGTCTGTTCCTTATCACGGGACTTCTCTGGATCGGCAACCTTTTTGCAGTGGGATGAATGGACCCAAGTCTCTCTCTCAGCAACCTTCAATGCTGTGGTGCTAGTCAATAAGACCTGGTATGGTCCTTCCCATCTATCAATAAGACAACCTGAGCGTAGAAAATTTCGTATCATTACATAATCCCCAGGTTCAATGTCATGACAATTACTACCTGGTAAATCAGGAATCACCAACTTCAGATTATCATTTTGATTCCTCAACTGTTTACTCATGTTAATCAAGTATTTTACAGTTACTTCATTGTTACATTTCAAATCATCCTGAGGGTTAATCATGACATGCGGTTGTCGACCAAACAGAATTTCAAAAGGGGACAGGTTAAGAGGGGACCTGGGAGTGGTTCTGATGCTATACAAAACAATGGGTAAAGCTTCTGGCCACGTCAATCCTGTCTCTGCCATTACTTTACTCAATTTATTTTTAATAGTGCTGTTCACTCTTTCGACCTTCGCACTCGCCTGTGGACGGTACGGAGTGTGCAGCTTGCTATCAATTCCCATCAACTTACACATTCCTTGAAAGACATCACCGGTAAAATGGGTACCCCTATCACTTTCAATGATTCTAGGGATACCATATCTACATACAAATTCCTGCACAATTTTCTTAGCTGTAAACATAGCGGTATTTGTAGCTGCTGGAAAAGCTTCGACCCAATTCGAGAAAACATCCATACAGACAAGTACATATTTCAAATTTCTACATGGGGGTAATTGAATGAAGTCAATTTGTATTACCTGGAAAGGGCCGCCGGCAGGTGGGATATGGGATGGTTCTGTAGGTATTGCTTTTCCAACATTCTTTCTCAGACAGGTAAGGCATGACATTGCTCTTTTACCCGCATGAGAGGAGAATCCTGGGGCGCACCAGTATGCTCTTACCAATTTGCACATCCCCTCCTTGCCTAGATGAGTCAGCCCGTGAGCTGCTTCAGCCAGACATGGAAGGTATGCCCTGGGGGCCACTGGTTTACCATGTCCATCCGTCCAGAGCCCTGAGGACTCCTGGCCATATCCCTTTGCCTTCCAGACTGCTCTTTCCTGTGTGGAACACAAATTCTGCATCTCACACAACTTCTGTGTGTTGATGGTATTAAATACCATCAGTTGTGTGGTGTCTGTCTGTGTGGGGGTAGCAGCTGCAAGCTTTGCGGCTTCGTCTGCTCGGCTGTTACCAAGGGATACTGGGTCTTGGCTATATGTATGTGCTTTACATTTGATAACAGCCACTCTGTCGGGTTCCTGTATCGCTGTTAGAAGCCTTTTTATGTGAGCTGCATGCGCTATCGGTGTACCAGCTGCCGTCATGAAATTTCTGAGACGCCATAGCGCTCCGAAATCATGTACTACCCCGAACGCGTATCTAGAATCGGTGTAGATATTGGCGGACTTACCCTTAGCCAATTCACATGCTCTGGTTAGGGCGACCAGTTCAGCAACCTGGGCTGAGTGAGGTGGGCCTAGCGGTTCCGCTTCTATGGTGTCTTGGTCATCTACAACTGCGTATCCAGTACACAAGTCTCCCGAGTCTGACTGTCTATGACAACTACCGTCCGTGTAGAACGTGAGTTCTGCATCTTCCAGTGGATTGTCACTGATGTCAGGCCTTGCGGTAAAATTTTGGGTCAAATATTCCATACAATCATGTGTATCTTCCTTTGCATTAAATCCTCCTTCCCCATCACTCTCACCTTCCACCCTTTGTGTCTGACCAGGCACACCTGGGAGAAATGTTGCAGGGTTTAATGCACTGCATCTCCTTATGGTGATGTTTACTGGGGCCATTAATGCCAATTCCCATCTTGTAAACCTTGCTGATGAGACGTGTCTGGTTTGGGCAGAATTCAATAAGGCAGATACCGCATGCGGTGTATGGATTGTGAGGTTGTGGCCTAGCACGACATCTTCGCTTTTTGTCACTAGCAATGCTATCGCCGCAACGCTACGCAAGCATGTGGGGAGGGATCGCGCTACCGTGTCTAGCTGAGCGCTGTAGTATGCAATTGGCCTGCTGGCATCACCGTGTTTTTGTGTTAGTACACCTGCTGCGCACCCAGCACTTTCTGTTCCGTATAGTTCAAAGGGTTTCCCATAGTCTGGCATACCTAGTGCTGGTGCCTGCGTTAGGCACTGTTTGAGTCTCTCAAATGCTGTTTCGGATTCGTCTGTATGCGAAATCCGATCAGGTTTGTTTGAAGAGACCATTTCCTGCAGAGGTAGCGCCAATATGGAAAACCCTGGGATCCAATTACGGCAATACCCACACATTCCTAAAAACGTCCTGATCTGTTGCTGGGTTTGTGGCAGTGTCATGTCTCTAATGGCTTGGATTCTATCAGCGGTCAGGTGTCTCAGTCCTTGTGTTAGACAGTGTCCCAAATATTTTACCTTAGCTTGGCATAATTGCAACTTGTCTTTGGAAACCTTGTGACCTGTGTCTGAAAGATGAAACAGGAGCTGTTTCGTATCCTTCAGGGAAGCTTCCAATGAATCAGAACACAGTAGTAGATCATCCACGTACTGTATCAACACTGATCCACTCTCCGGTTGGAAAGACTGTAAACAATCATGCAAAGCCTGAGAAAATATACTTGGACTGTCTATGAAACCTTGGGGTAACCGAGTCCACGTGTATTGGACTCCTCTGTATGTGAATGCAAACAAATATTGGCTGTCAGGGTGCAGAGGTACCGAAAAGAAAGCGGAGCAGAGGTCAATAACAGTGAAAAATTTGGCAGTGGGAGGAATTTGCATTAGGATGACAGCTGGATTAGGCACTACGGGGAACTGACTCTCAACTATTTTGTTAATCCCCCTTAGATCCTGCACTAGCCTGTAACCCCTCCCCCCACTCTTTTTAACAGGGAAGATGGGACTATTTGCGGTGCTGGACGTTCTTACTAGAATGCCCTGTTGTAGCAAGCGCTCTATTACGGGAAAAACTCCTAGCTCCACCTCTGGCTTCAGAGGATACTGTGGGATTTTTGGAGCTATCCTACCATCTTTTACTTGTACAACTACTGGAGCTACGTTTGCCATTAATCCAGTGTCCTGTCCATCTTTTGTCCAAAGTGACTCTGGTATCTGAGATGTCATCTCTTCTACTTGGGATGGATTCCTATTTGTCATAATGGAATGTGACATTAATTTTGATGGGGAGTCTAACATGTCTCGTACTTCCTGAGCGTGATTCTCAGGAATGTCCAAGAATACACCTTCAGGAGTACAATAAATGACGCAACCCATTTTACATAGTAAGTCTCTTCCCAGGAGATTAGTTGGTGCAGATGCAGCCAGCAAAAAGGAATGCTTGGTATGCAAAGGCCCTATTGTAATCTCGGCTGGTTTGCTAACAGGGTAGTGCTGGACTACTCCTGTTACTCCCATGGCTGGAATTGTCCTACCAGTGGTTCTCATGCCCACTGTCGAATTTATCACTGACTTGGCCGCCCCTGTGTCTACAAGAAAGTTTAAAGTTTTACCAGCCACATTGATTGCAATCTCTGGTTCGCTTCCAAGACTGGCAATCAACTTAACTGGGTGCAGATTACAGGTATGGCCACACCCCTATTGGGTATGCTGACCTCCCTGAATCCCGCTGGCAGCAACTACTTGTGAGGGAGTTAGCTGGGAACTACCAGAGGCATGCCAATCTCTGTTCGGGGGATATCTTTTTGTTTCCCCTGTATGTGGCTCAAAACTCCGCCTCTGTGGACCCTGCTCCCAATGTCGTGTGTTGTGTTGTTGTCTAGGGGGTTGAAAAGATCTTTGTACATTCTTTGTTCTACATTCTCGTGCAAAGTGTCCCGGTCTGTTACAAGAAAAACATGTTATTACACTTGCCTTACCCACAGGATTCGGTGGTACATACGCAGGCTGCCTTGTGGTCAGCGCCTGTATACTTACGGACATCAACTTATCACTTTGCGACTCTCTGTGCCTAGTGATGTTTCTGTCGTGATCAATAGCAGCCTCTCTCAAGCCGGACACTGACAGACCTCGCCAGCATGGTTGCGTGGTCTGAACCCTAGTCTTTAATGTTTCCTTTAAACCATCCATCAGTACAGATACTGCTACTTCCCGATGGTTTGGGTTGGTCTTTATGTCTTCTATACCCGTGTACTTTGCCATTTCTAATAGTGCCCGGTGAAAATATTCTATTGCCGTTTCGGACTCCTTTTGCTTAATGGAAAATATTTTATTCCATTTAACAACGGCTGGGAAATACTCTTTTAGCTGTAAATTTATCCTTTTTACATTATCCTTGTTGTACACGTCTGTAAGCGGTACATCTTTATCCAATGCACAATCAGCTAAAAATTGAGTTGCGTCAACATTGGAAGGTAAACAAGCTCTTAGCAGTATCTGCCAATCCTTGTTGTTGGGTTCTACAGTGTTACCTAGATCCCTGATGTATTTTTGGCTAGCAACTAAATCCTTCCTGGGGTCAGGAAATTCGGACACTATTGTTCTTAATTCCATTCTGGAAAATGGAGTGTACATGGCAATGTTCCTTATGGGAGTGGCTCCAGACACATCTGTTTTTCCATTGGGAACTGCTATTACCCTTACAGGAGCAATTCTAACAGCCTCTTCCTGTGTAGATTCTACTGCTTGTTGTGGTACAATTGTTTCAGTGTAGTGCATGGTGCCGTACTTACCCGTTGACACGACCTCACCTATCCCTCCGCTAGGGGCTTTCACTAATCTCGTGGGTGTCGCTGTGCCTACTGTGGTCTCTGCTATGGTGGCTGCAAGAGAGAGAGCTGAAATTGTTGCTGAATCGTCTTCTTGATCACACTCCTGAGGAAGGTTCAAAACAGGGTACATCTTGCACGGGTTAATACTTGCATGAGTTATTTGGTTAACGTCATTAACATTTACAGGGTTACTAAGAGTTTGTGTTTTACAACCCAGTGCGTTTCTCTCCGCAATCAACTTCTCTCCTGCAATGTATGGTGGAGGAGGAGCTGTGGCAATCAACTTCCTGACTGCCCCAGATCCTGCCGCCAGAGCCAAACCTCTCTGTATCTCACCTTCCTGGTGCCATAACTGTAAACAATCATGATGTTGAATTCGTCTCTTTGTTGATTTTACGAGACATATCCTCCTCCTTAAATTTTGTAACACTTCTGGACTAAAGCTACCTATTCTTGGGAATTTGTCCCTGTCTTGTACAGTCATTCTCTCCCATTCATCACATAAAACCTCTGTGTGACTACCGTATTTTTCACACATTACATATCGTGCCGACCCAACTGGTCGGTTCTCTGAATCAACCCGAACCGAGGTTGATCGCCCCCTACCTGAACAAATGGCCCCCATAATCTGCAGGCGTTGCTTATTCCTCCTTGGATCTTTATCTCAAGGTTTTCAGCGAACCCTTACAAACAAACCAAGATGTCCTTGGGCAGGCCGGCGGTGGTGGTTTATCAAGTACCCCACTTACTTCTCGCCCACGTTGGCCAGTACTGCAATCACTGTAACCAGAGCTGCTGTACCCAACCTAGGGCCCCTGTGAACCTTTATTTACTGGGGCGCGTTCCCCAGCAAGTATCGGTTGTTGGATAGTTCCTGAGTGACCAGCGAACTTCCCTTCCAAAAATAAAAAATTACACAAATCACGTCAGAATGTACAAATAGCGTTTGTGACCACTTTACTCTAATGGTATTAGGTCAGATTACTAACTACTGCACACAATTACGTGCGGTCCAATCGTTCAGTACACGAGCACTACTTGTCATGTACTGAAAGATCAATGGAATCGATGTTTCCGGCCGCGATTCCTTCAGCAAGAGCTTGTATGGCCTATATGGGTTCTGCACCAACACCCCAGGCGTTGTGCCACTGGACTTTTATAGCGGACCTCTTTGTCTATTTTACCTGTTACCTTATGACCTCCTGGTCTGTTACCTTATGACCTCCTGGTCTTGTTACCTTATGGTCCGCTATACTCTAATGCTCAAATATTATTTAACCAGGGATGCCTCCCTAGCCACCGTATATGTCACTTACACGTATGTCCCTTGACGAGTACCCGGCTTTCCTTTTGGTTCCACCTTACAGTTATATAAACTTTTGTATACAAAACACACTCACTCAACACATGTACACTTTGTTTCTATATCTATTTCTGCGCAGAAATTGTCTTCAGTCCAACAGTGTTACCAATTAGGAGTAGGATCTGTTAAACTAAATTTCAGATTTTTCCAAAAATAGATTTGCGTTATTTACCGCGTCGCGTTATCTACCGCTGTGCGTTAATTATCGCCTTTGCGTTACTTCACTTTATCACAGCTTGAGCTACGTGGGCGTAACCGGACGCTACGTTGCGTAATGAACGCTGCGTGCGTCTGCCTTTGGATTGCGTACGCTAGTCTTTGTTAGCGACACGTGTACGCAATATAAAGATCCACCGTAACACAATTTCTATTTTTATCAATGTAAATGATCCCTGATCATCTACCGCAATCCACACTGACTGCCTTGTATCTCAGACAAACCGTGTGTTTGTTCTATACTTTAACTATCACCTCTACTATGAAATAACAGCAAATCTCTTTTTAGCACTTTCTATCAACTATAAAATTTGGCAAACAGGAATAGTGATATACGAAAATGAAACAGAAAATGCAGATAAATGTATGCGTGCGTGTATACGCAAGACAGAAGAAAAATAAAACAGTTTTAAAAGACACAAGCGTTTTGTTCTTACTTCCGGTTCCCGGATTCCTTCAGCACTCTTTATCTAAGCGAAGCAGACGCTTATCCCGCCAGCACTATGAGACAATCTCCCACCCTTTGCTGGGGGATAATGTCTGCTGATCTACCTAGTGCAGATGTGAGAAGTATAGGACGAGTTCCCAATTGACAATGCTAAATTCCTTTGTCGTATAACAACCCTTTATGAAGCTAAGAACACTGTACGCTGTTTGCTTAAGAAGTACCGTAATGGTACGCTATTGGCGTAGCGATCGCTCAGCCGTAGGCGAGACGCTCAAGCGTCACGTTCGCTCACGGCCCAGTGATCACAGGACACGTTATTGGCTATGACTAGAGTAATGATTCGCTATGGCGTAGCGGACGCTCGAGACCACGAGGAGATCACCAGCGGCGCAGACGCTCACAACGCTATACCTTAATGTTTAAACCTTATACCAAAGAAATACAAAGAATACCTTAATGTGAGTACAGGGTGTAAGTGCAACCTTGTGTAACCTGACTAACTACAAAGCTGCTTGAGCGTCACCGATGCTCAAGTGAACACTTAACACTATAGAAAACACACAGATACTGGTTTAGGTTCCAAAGCCTATTAACTGTATTATATCTAATATACTTGTAAAAGGGGATAACAGTACAAATGATACACTACAATATAACAGAGACTTCCTAACCACAGAACTAAAATACAAAAAGACAATACTACTCTGACCTAAATGAAATACAATACAATACTATAATACTATGGGAGATATAAGAGAAAAGAGGAGAGAGAGGGAGAGAGAGAGAGAGAGAGAGATAGAGAGAAGTTGGCTCACAGAAAGACAATGATAACGGAGAGAAACTTACGCACAAGGGGAAACGATCGCATGCGCCTGGACATCCAGCACCCGATTTTCAGCAATGAGAACCGTTGAAGAGTGAGAGCTGGATGTGGTCGGCCTGCCTATTTATGCCCCACACACAATGCAATCTCCTGGTCCTACAATCCCATTGTCCATTGGCCGAAGGAATTCGGCCCTGCATCATAACAAAAGGTCATAGGGTGATTCATACAGGTGGGCTGTGACGATTTCCAACAGCTCAGGTGGGTGGGAAACTGGGTTTCCCGCCGCATACCTGAGTATGTGTAAATAATAGAAATGGACATAAACTTCTTATGTCCATAACTATTCGCACGAGCGATTAATACGCTCCAAACCAACACCGGAATATTGCTAATTAAATACTCTTCCGATGGGTACCAAACACTGCTGTATGATTCCTGTTAGACCCTTCGTACGATATAAAGAGGGATTCCTCAGCTCTGGGACATTGTATTTTAACCAAACTTTCAGAATCTATCAAAGGGACCATGATCTATAAACTACATTAATTGTGAACATTTGTAACGAATGAGTCGCACGCTACGACTACATAAACTCTACCGTAAATACGCATACCGCGCCTGCGAGTGCACGCTATTGCGGGTATGCGCCTCCACGGGAGAGCGTACGCACGCGCAGCGCGGACCAGTGTGCGGTGCAAATATGGCAACGTGCATTGAGACATTTTTCTGACTTTGACAGTAATAACCCTTCTTTTTTACCGGGTTGAATTACCGGGTCAGGCGACCCACTAATTCACCAAAGGACCTTTCACATCGCACACGGACTCGTTTCGACGCGGCAATATGCCGTGTCGATACCGGGTTTTTAGTGCGATGTGAAAGGGGTATTAATATACTCACCCCCCTCCCCACCACACACTAATATACTCACCCCCCCTCCCCAGCACACACTAATATACTCACCCCCCCTCCCCAGCACACACTAATATACTCACCCCCCCTCCCCAGCACACACTAATATACTCACCCCCCTTCCCCTCCCCAGCACACACTAATATACTCACCCCCCTCCCCAGCACACACTAATATACTCACCCCCCCTCCCCAGCACACACTATTATACCCCTCCCCCGTGTGTCAGCTGCAGAATGTACCTGAATCACTGCTCCTCGGTATGGGATGGCTGGCTGCTGGACCTTCTGGGCTGCTGCTCCTCGGTTGATTCTATATCGGAGTGGGAGAAGGGACCTTCTGACGTACCTAGGGGAGGAGACACGTCACCAGGGGGAGGAGCTACGGGAAAACAGGGTACCCGAAAAGTACCCTCGCGGGCTCGCTTCGCTCGCCACGCTTCGGGCTCGGTGGCGAGCTCCGCTTCGCTCGCCACCTGATTACTAAAGGTAATAGTTGGTGGCGTGGATAGTAGAGGAACTATCCCGCTGGCATAGCTCCTCCCCCTTGTGTCGTGGCTCCTCCCCCTGACGGAAAAGGTCCCTTAGCCCACTTGATTCTAGCATCTACCGCTGCTCCTCATGTCTGAACGATCCTCCAGTGCAGTCACATGTTGTGCACCACCTTCCTGTTCCTGCCTAATCAGGAAGCAGGCT
This sequence comes from Pseudophryne corroboree, assembly GCF_028390025.1. Lineage (NCBI taxonomy): Eukaryota > Metazoa > Chordata > Amphibia > Anura > Myobatrachidae > Pseudophryne > Pseudophryne corroboree. The sequence continues at coordinate 703,981,651 of NC_086449.1, read as the reverse complement.
TAGCAGAGCATCAGGAGGTGGATGCCCGGCTTTGCTATGAGGACAAATTAAAAAATAAAAGTGCCCAGGCCCCAAAAATAACACTGATGGGAGGGGAGAGAAGGGGGATAGGGGAGGGAGCGGGCAGCTGCTGAATACTGCTGTGTCGAAGGGGGTGGGGGCAACGCTGCTGCCTGTGTTATCTATCTTGACAGGAGGTGCGAGGAGGAGCCGGGAGTAGAGGGAAGGGGGGAGGGCCCTGATACCAGATCAGCTTCTAATTATGCTGCCAGTGCCGCTGCTGCTATCATACATCAGTGTGACAGGCGCGGGCTGCGGCGGCCGGCAGCAAGTAGTACTAGCAGAGCAGGGAAAGCGCCTCATGAGTCCGGTGCCTACCTGCTTTGCAGGCTTTGCTGAGCGGGTAGTGCCGGCACTGGGTACACACTAGGCTACATGCTCTATGAGCAAAGTCATATAGTGTTTCCTCCTCCCCGACCGGGCCGTCAGAGGCAGTGCATACACACTGAGCAATATGACGACCGTCTCGCTGAGTGACGTCACGCCGCAGCTGGGCCGTGCAGGCAGCTCTTGGATTACAGTCCAAATTGAGCTACATGCACGGCCATCAGCGAGGGTTGTTAACGACCCGCGGGGCAGTACATCACTCATCGTTGCCGGCATACACACTTGCCCAGGCAGGGTGAAAATGAGCGACGGCATTCATTTTCTCGGCAAGTGTGTATGCACCTTAAGTCAAGGGATCATATTTACGTTGGAACTGTTTCTAAATAGTTATAATATTAATTAATGCATGCAGGAAACATTTAGTTAGTGCTAAATTTAAATTAACATAACAATATAAAAAAAACAGACGTTTATGAACTATATAAATGGTCGTCAGAATGCGAGATGAGATAAATTTGGGGGAATGTCAAGAAACATTCTAAGGGGTGAGATGTATCAAATCTTGTAGATAGATAAAGTGGAAGGAGATAAAATATCAACCAATCAGCTTCTAATTGACATTTTTCAAACACAGCCTGTAAAATGGCAGTTAGAAGCTGATTGCTTTGTACTTCATCTTTCTTTTAGGTTTGATACATTTACCCCTAAATATAGAATGCGATGTGGAGTATAACAGGAACACTGCTTTTAACCAGGGCTCCCTACAAAGGCGTGATAGAGCCATACCCTCCAATTGTCAGAATGACACATTCAGGACTTCTCTGCATAGCAAAGCCATGAGTGTCCGAAAAGAGCATGGACTCTGTAATAAGGAGACATGGCTTTGCAGGAATGCTGCGACCGCCTGACACACCTTGTGGTGGCATGCCCAGCGCTCTGTGAGCTGCTGGCATGCCCCCAGTCCCTCTGTCTCCTGTGAATAGATGTAGTGCACATGCGAGTGGCACAGTCCCAAAAAATGAGACTGTCTTGCGAACATTGGGACAGTTGGGAAGAACCAACAGATCAGGGTCCCAATGCTAATCTCACTGACAGACGGGATAACATTAAGATGAATGCTAAGATCAAGCATGGCTGGTCATATACAATTCAGAATACTAGTCTATAGTCAGGCAGGCAGCGGGTTGGGTTCAGAATGCCGGCGGTCGGGATGCCAGCTGTCAGAATACTGACTGCGGCATCCCGATTGTGAGAATCCTAACAGGATGAAGTTATGTATAAGCCTATACCTAACCCTTCCCTCTGCCCAGACAAACCCTAACCCTCCCCAGTGGTGCCCTAACCTAGCACCCCCTCCCGCCCGCAGCATAAAATTAACCCACCCATGGGAAACCTACATATAACCCCCCTTCCCCATACCCTAAACCTACCCCCTCCCCTCACATGGCTTACCTCACCGGCAACCTGGTGTCTCATTAGGGATCCCAGATATCGGGAGGCCAACGTCGGGATTGTGATCTCTGTTGGGATGCTGGCATCGGCATTTCGATCAATGATGGGATTCCAGCGTTGGTATTTAGACTACCGGGATCCCAACCATCGGGTTCCTTACCGGATTCCTTGCAGTCATATAATTGAGAAGCTAGAAATCTGTATATACAAATCAAGTCAATAGCCAAATAGCACAACGAAACAAATACAGTCTCTATTGAAAATGCATAAACACGTCATGTAGCATTTCTGATCAGGTAGACAATGAAGTGACTTATTTTGGTATGTGCACCATTAGGTCAGTGCTCGCAACTGGGTATGCTTAACAAAGACAGGATCAACAAAGTCGAATGGGAGCAGAGAGCCTGAGATGACTAGAATGGCGGATTTATTACAGGGAGATTTTTAGAGGGAAATTCAGTTAATGGTGAAATCACAAATTTTAAAATATGAGCTGTGGATGCAAATAGTGCAGGGTTCTGTTGCCAGAATTTCAACTCAGTTGCAAAGGCACATCTCCAACACCACCCCCAAATCACCCCTATAGATCTACAGATACAATATCAGTGTTTTGATTCTGACAAATTGTTTTGGTGAAGGTTGAACTGAGAAAACGTTCAGCACAACCTTTTAAAATGTCACATTTAAAAACAAATTCTAAAAGAAATGCCACTATTTTCAAGGCAAGAATCCTAGAGTACATTTTTAATAAGATTTGATACTCTTACAAAATATCTTTTGACAAACTTTTTTGTCCAAATCAAGATATTTCTTTGTATCAGTTCTGTATAACATTTGTTAAATAAAATGTAGCCCCTTGCAGGACATTTGATTCTTTTTTCAGCAAAATGCCTCTTTAAGGAGGAATTTTTAATCATCATTTAGGGATCAGCAAGACTGACGACTCCACAGTGCAAACACAGGTTTGGAAGGAATAATGCCTGTTATGCAGATTTGCACATAGCTTAATCATTAAGGAGGTTCAATGCACATTTGGGCTTGATATTCAAATCTGCTTCAAGAGACTACAAAATTGGGCAGCTGTTCACACTTCACAGCTCAGCTTTTAGACACTGAGCCTCTATTGCAAATCTAATCTATTTGATTTTTACAAGTACTCATAGGTGATTAGGGTTACCACCTCATCCCTTTAATTCTGGACACATATTAATTACACAGGTTCTGTGGCTGATTAAAATCAGGTGAAATGGAGTCTTGAAGTCAGCCAGCCACAGAACCTGTGTAATTAATAGGTGTCTACTCTAGAATTAAAGGGATGAGGTGGTAACCCTATAGGTGGTGGTGTTTGGGAATCAAAAAGTGCTCAGATCCTAGGTAATAAGAAAAGCACAATGCACAAAAATAAAGTTATAAAAACAAATACGTGCTGCCACAAGCTGCCGAGCGGCTTCTGCCCCCCGTTGTTCCCTGGCAACCAGGATATTACGTCTTCCAGGCACAAGATCTGCCGGTCTACGCCTGCCTCCAGGCAACCAGTGTGCCGCTCAGCTATGGTGTCCCTGGTTGACTAGCAATACAGCTGCATGCAGTTGATTTATTCAGGCACTTCCTGGCTGGATTCCCCATTGGTTAATGCTTTTATTAAAAGCCAGCCAGTCCAACTCTCTGTGCTGGTTATAGCTTGTGCCCTGTAGTATAAGCCACTGCTAGTCCTGTGAATACGCTGCCGGATTACCTGCTCATTTGTGTCCTGGTTCCTGCCCTGTCTGTATCTTCCTCCAGCCTAGTGTTTAACCCCTGATCTGCCACTTCAGTTTACCTGTTCTCATCATGTGGAAATATACCAGCTATTCTGTGTCGGCACACCATCTGGACAAGTGCTTTCTAGTCCTTTGTACAGGACCGTGTTCCATTCTGCAGTGCCTTATCAGCCCAGCTGATATCCTTACCCAGCTCTGACCTTACCCTCCGTGCTCCTGTGTGTGTACCCCAGTTTGTGTCTAGTGGTCACTAGTCTATCATGTGAGCCCCTACTGCTAGAGGTTTAAGTCCAGATGGCAACCTTAGTACCTGTGTGCGTGTCGTGTACTACGGGATCAACAGGGGGCTCTCTCTGACGGCTCTAGGGGTCTCACATGAATAGTACTAGAGTTCCTAACATCATTCACCGCTGGGTGAAATGAGCGGCCCCCCCATCTCCCCCCGCATGCTCAGCACATATCGCGCTGTGCTGAGCGGCGGGAGAGATGTGTGCTGAGCGGTTCGCTCAGCACACATCTCTCCCGCATCGGCTGGTGAGTACCGGCCTTAATACCGATATTAAGAATAATGATTCAGTGAAGACAAGAGTATAACAACAGCAGCTCATTCTGTGGAGAGCAATTACAAAATGAATTATTTCTGGAGATGTATACATGTTTACAAGCAATATTAATGTTAAGTTTACAAGATAATCCTCTTATACATATAGAATTGTAGTAATTGTTTTATTATCACTTGTGCTGACCATGTTTTTTTCCTGTGTATATTGCATGTTGTTCTTTTATTTATATATGTAGAAACATAAGTATGACAGGGAAGGCTCTGCCTCACCTGCCTCACCCCACCGCACGTCACTGATATATATATATATATATATATATATATATATATATATTAGAGATGTGCACCGGAAATTTTTCGGTTTTGTGTTTTGGTTTTGGATTCGGCTCCGCAGCCGTGTTTTTGAACAGCTTAAATCATAGAATTTGGAGGTAATTTTGATCCTATAGTATTATTAACCTCAATAACCATCATTTCCACTCATTTCCAGTCTATTCTGAACACCTAACACTTCACAATATTATTTTTAGTCCTAAAATTTGCACCGAGGTCGCTGGATGACTAAGCTAAGCGCCCCAAGTAGCCGGCACAAACACCTGGCCCATCTAGGAGTGGCACTGCAGTGTCAGGCAGGATGGCACTTAAAAAACTTGGCCCCAAACAGCACATGATGCAAAGAAAAGAGAAAAAGAGGTGCACTGTGGTCGATGGATGGCTAAGCTAAGCGACAAAAACACCTCAATATCACAGGAATTATTCGTTCTGATCAATGGTATTATTGGTCCAAATCACTGGAAGAAAATGACAAAATCACAGGAATTATTCGTTCTAATCAATGGTATTATTGGTCCAAATCACTGGAAAAAATGACAAAATCACAGGAATTATTCATTCTTATCAATGGTATTATTGGTCCAAATCACTGGAAGAAAATGACAAAATCACAGGAATTATTTGTTCTAATCAATGGTATTATTGGTCCAAATCACTGGAAGAAAATGTCAAAATCACAGTAATTATTTGTTCTAATCAATGGTATTATTGGTCCAAATCACTGGCAGAAAATGACTAAATCACTGGAATTATTTGGCAAGATCACTGTAATTAATAATTATAAATCACTGATATAAATTGGTAAAATCTCACTATCACCTTCCTAGTGAACTGGAATCTAGATGGGATTTTGTACCGGGGACACAATAACTTCATCAATTGTCTAAATCCCAATGCACTAATGGCGGAAAACGGCGCACGTCTAACAGCGCACTGATTATACTGAGAACTGATTATACTGATCACTGATGATACTACGGAGAACTGACACGGAGCTGCAAGATACAGCAATGGCCTACTGTACTGTACTACTATATATATACTGGTGGTCACCAAAATGCTGCACTGTACTACTATATACTGCTAACAACAATGCAGCACAGATATGGATACTAGAAGTGACACAGAGCTGCAAGATACAGCAGTGGCCTACTGTCCTGTACTACTATATATACTGGTGGTCACCAAAATGCTGCACTGTACTACTATATAGTATATACTGGTCACACAACAATGCAGCAGATATTGAGCACTGATCAGGATACTAGAACTGAGTCTGACACGGAGCTGCAAGATACAGCAATGGCCTACTGTACTGTACTACTATAATATACTTGTGGTCACCACAATGCAGCACACTGAGCACAGATATTGAGCTTTTCAGGCAGAGAATGTAGCCACGTCCTCTCCGCTCAATCTACAATGCACGAGTAAAAATGGCGGCGACGCGCGGCTCTTTATATGGAATAAGAATCTTGCGAGAATCCGACAGCGGGATGATGACGTTCGGCCTCGTTCGGGTTAAGCAAGGCGGGAAGATCCAAGGCTGCCTCGGACCCATGTAAAACACGTGAAGTTCGGGGGGGGTTCGGAACTCGACGAACCGAACCCGCTCATCTCTAATATATTATATATATATATATATATATATATATAAATAAGTGATTCGTCGTGCCCTACAGGCGCTCTTCACACCATCATAAGGGGCTATGCCCCCTTAACCCTTGCACACCCTTCTGGCATGCAATATTTTTATTATATGGAGGATTACCTCCAATCATAATTGTGTGAGTGGTAAAATATTGCATGGACAAAGGGCGTGCAATGGTTAAGGGGTCGAAGCCCCTTGCAACGGCGTGAACAGTACACGCAGGGCTTAATGAATCACCTAGTAGGTGTTTTGGTTGGGGGAGTGGTGGGTGCTGGGAAGACGCGGATGGGATCCGGGGGAGCCACGGGAGGGGGAGGGGCAGTTGCGGTGGTGCCGCAGGTGGGGTAGGAGCTTGTGTGGTGGTGCCGTGGGTGGGGGAGATGTGACACCAAATGGTTGTTACATGTATGCGGGAGAGGCAAGGTATAATCCCTACTGTTATGAACAAGACAATCTCTCTGACTAATTAAATATATGTATATATTGCTGCTAATAAGGAACATATTATAAACTGTCATGATATAGTATGGGGTCAGTGGCGGTTGGTGTAGGAAGGGAATGGCAATTGTCTCCAGGCCCCAGGCCACGAACCCAGTATTTCCCTCTGACTCACTACATACTTGGGGGAGCACGAGACTGTTCAACTGAAGGGTGTCTTGCGACCTTAGCGGGAAAAAGCCTGCTCTCGAGAACCTTGAAGACTAGAATAAAAAGGGGACCCCAGCGCAGTTTAGACACACTGGTGCCCCTTCGGTGATCATAACTTCTTTATCCTCCTGCCCTGCTTCCAAGAGCTGTGCTGTAAACATTAAGTAGGAGCAGGGGAGAGGAAGGAGCCTCAGTCTGTGGGGAAAAGCACCTGAAGATCGGGCAAGAAGAGCGGCCTGAAGAGAGTGGACGCGATTTAGCGGTAGCCAGGTCAAGAGGACGTGAAGGTTGCAGCCTACGAGAGCGGAGAGATCAGCAAGAGCGGAGACAGAGAAGGCGAGCACAGCGGGAGCCAAACCAAAGAAGCGGTACATCTTGGTAAGATCACAAGCGGTACATCTTGGTAAGATCACCCACCTTCTGAGCTCCGGTGTGCAGCGCTGCCCCGCCGCAAAATCTTCCGCTGTCAGTACAGAAACTCTGCCTGTACAGCCGCCTCTGCCGCTGATCCTGCCTGCCGGTGCCACCCACCACATATACATCAGGTTAGAAGCCATCTCCTTAGTGTCGCCTGTACAGCCACCTCTACCACTGATCCCGCCTCCTGGGGCTGCCCACCGCATCTACCTCCATGGGGAAGCTGCCTCCTAAGCTCCGCCTGTCAGAGCCGCATCAGCCACTTACCCTGCCTGCCGGAGCTGCCCACCGCATCTACCGCCTTGGAGAAGCCGCCTCCTAAGCTCCGCCTGTCAGCGCTGCCTCCACCGGAGGTGTTACCTGATAGCGCTGCAGAAGGCTACCGCTCCACAATACCGCCTATTCAGACGCCGCTCTCAAAGCTTCATTTGTAGTTGCCGCCCCCAGCTGCTGACTCCACCTGCTAAAGTGCAATTACAGTGTCCAGCAATCTGGCTGCCAGTTATACCCAGTCACCACAAGCATCTATACAGTTTCAAAGTCCACCAATGAGATTCAAAGGGGATGTGGCTACTATAGAAGGATAAAGGCAATGGGCAGGAGCCTATTGTGAAGACATATAAGGTCTGTGATATACCCACAATTGCACACTATTATTAGTCACTCACATTACACCCAGTCTCTACTTTATGGTACTGTGACTCTCTCTGCTTTATTAGTAAAGGAGAGATCTGTTAAATTCTTAGACAAGCCACAGGACTGGAGGTTAAGTTATAAATACTATCTCAAATGCACTTATTCCATTTACTCTTTTGCTGATACCTACCTCACAAAAGTGAAAAGTATTAGTAGCAAGTTGAGAGATCAGACTATCTATTATTACGTGGCTGGGACAGGAGTATTCATATTACAGTAAAGGCTACTTTAATATTTATGTCCTTCCTACAAAGGAATGTCAATACATATATATATACTCCTATATCCAGCATAGCTATCAAGTGGATAGAGATAGCTAATTTCAGTGTCAGTGACATCTAGTGGGGAGAAGTTGAACAATCTTCTTTGATGTATAATACACTGTTACTAAAAGGGTTTCCTATTTGGATACAATAACAACTTGGTCAACCAGGCAGGAGGCCAGTGAAACAAGTAATACCACTTTTACACTCGCACTCCCGGGTCACTCCCGGGATGCTTCCCGGGATGCGTCCCGGGATGCCTTCCGGGGACTGACCCCTTTCACACTGCACTAAGACCTGGGATCGACCCGGGACAGCCCCATTTACACTGATCCCGGGATATCCCTGCAAATGCACATGTATGTCATTAGAAATGGCCTTTTCTGGCTCACATTGATGAGGTCACACTAGTCAACAAAGGGAGGGGTGGTGCCTGCTCACACCATTGCTGCAGTCATGGCCGACAGAGTACCAGTGTGTATGCCTGAGCTCATGATTCTTTCTGCTTTGCAGATGTTTCATACAGCCACTGACAGCATGATGCAGCTTATCACACTGTGCAGTATACTGCACATATATTTTATGAGGAGGAGGAGGGCGCAATTTATGCTGGATAGGGCTGCTAGTCGCCGCCAATATTTGCGCAGGAGGAGAGCCTTCATATCATCCAGGATGAGTATCATACTGAGCGTGAGTATGGGCCCTAACCGCTCATTTTGGTCCAGAGATCGCCGGCACGGAGAAGCCTTTATGAGGACCGTGGAAGCTTACCAGGATGAGGAGTGGATGGCTAACTTCCGTGTGTCTCGTGCAACCTTTAACTACATCCTGGAATTACTTACCCCAGCACTTGACATGCAGACCACCAGGCTTAGGAGACCCATCGAGGCACGCAGGAGATTAGCTATTGCATTGTGGTGGTATGCTACCCCAGGAGAGTACCGCTCAGTCTCATGCTTGTTCGGTGTTGCAATCTCCACCTGCTGTGTCATAGTCCACCAGGTGACTAAAGCAATTGTATCTACCTTATACAAGCGCTTCATATCTCTACCACAAGGACAGCGCTTACAGGATACCATCATTGGATTTGTGAAGCGAGGCTATCCGCAGTGTGGAGGAGCGATTGATGGGACACACATCCCCATTATTGCCCCACGTGACAACCATGCTGACTATTTTAATAGGAAGGGCTGGCACTCCATCATATTACAGGCTGTTGTGGACCACAAATATTGGTAAGTGTTTATTTTTGGGGTGGTGGGATGAGTTGCATGTGTGAGTTTTACATTCTAATTGTTTTCAATTTTACTGTTCTTTAGTTTCCTAGATGTGTTTATTGGCTGGCCAGGCCGATCTCATGACTCCCGAGTTCTTGCCAATTCTGACCTGTACAACATCGTAGAGGAGAAGCAGGGAGGCTGGCTGTACCCCAAAGAGTGTGCAAAGATTGTGAATGGGGTGGAGATCCCTGTCCACATCATCGGGGATGCTGCATACCCTTTACGCCCCTGGATTATGAAAGGCTACACCCAACAGGTCCAGTTAACCCCAGAGCAACAAACCTATACTCACACCCTGAGTTCAGCAAGGATGGTGGTTGAGAACGCCTTTGGCAGGTTAAAAGGAAGATGGCGTTGTTTGATGAAGCGCAATGATGTGGACCTTATGAATATGCCTAATGTAGTAGCTGCGTGCTGTATACTGCACAACATCTGTGAACTGCAAAATGAGCTATTCCTTCCTGAGTGGACTGTGCAGGACCCTGAGGTTATAAACCCACATGTGGAAGGTGCTTTGTTTGGGACTGCCTCAAACTCCGCTGCAGAACAAATACGCCACACTATTACGTCCAACCTTGCAGCACTGGTACAATAGTGTTTAAGAATCAGCACAACATGTTTGGTGAATGAAAAAGTTTTTATTTTGTATTCCACCTTTGATCTTTGGGTTCATTATTTATGTTTTTCCAAAAAAAACACATTGCCAGCAACTGTGTATATATGCATAAACAATGTAGAAAATACTGTAAACATGGTCTACTTTACGCACAAATGGGAATGTTATGCCTAGATTTGCAAACAAGTTTTAATTGGCATAAAAAAAAACAAAACACTGGTAGGTTTGTAGATACAACACCATAAACCACAGTGTCCCTGCAGTATATTATCACTGTGTAAAAAATAAATAAAAAGTGCTTTAATGTAGACACTATACAAAACAGAACATAGAAAAAAATGAAAAAAGGCACAAACAGTTGTGCATAAACAATGACCACACTGTGGTTATTTAACAACAAATAACAACCAAAAAAAGCAATTCACTGTGTTTCACGGCAAATTGCGCAATACAGTAAACTCTGGGCTTGGCACACTAGATGGTGCAGTATTTGGGGCATAGTATGGACCAGGATTAAATGATGAAAAACCCTGCTCAGGGGGGTATTGTGAGTTGTGGTGTTGGTTTGGTGCTCTTGAGGTATTGGTCATACGCTCATAGAACGCCATGTTCATTTGGTGCAATTCCCTGTGGCGGTCATACTGCTCTCTACTCATGCGTTCCTGCATTGTCATGACTTGGGAAAGGAATGCATCATGCATTTGGCGTTCTGCCTCGAGAAACCTGTCGAGCCTTGCATCCTCCTGTGCGGACATTGTAGCGTCCATCTCTCGGAGTTGGTCGACAAGGACATTTGACATGGCTTTAGCCACTTGCTCCGCTCTGTTCAATTTCTTCCTTCTAGGCGGTACGGTGTAAACTGTGAAGAGAAGAAATACAAAATGAGCGTATATAAAAATAGCAGCGTTAGCAAACATGTGTTTGTGGCATTAATCCACCTATACACTAGCTACTCTGCAACATTGAACTTTTTTAAAAAATGCAAAGCCCCCCTGCGTGGGGGCAGAAAATGCAAAGTGTGCCACCGTGCCAGCAGCATGTTGAGCGCAGTGATCCTGCAAGGGGATCATTAGCGCTCGCCACGCTGCTGCCACACTGGCCACTCATACTACGCACATAACCGGATGATTAACAATTGTGGATTTGTGCTATGAGTGTTAATTTCTAAACATGTACTTACTGTTTTTCTGTAAAGTTGGGGTGACGGCACTTTGTACAGTCCCACTGTCACTGGTCTGAGCATCCACGACGTCTTCAATGGTTGCAGTTATGCTGTCGTCGTTTCTGGATGTGTTTATGGACGGCTGGGATGATGTGTCGCTGTCCTCAGGTGTGTCGTCAATTAACAACGGTGATGAGGGACAGACGTCACTGCTTGTCTGTGTCTCTTCTGGAGTGCCTTCTGTAGCAGTGTACTGTGAACTGGAAGACAGACTCACCGGACTGCATATAGCTGTGTTTCCAAAGATATTGGCGCACATGTCATAGTACTGCCAGTCGATACGGCCAACACCGCTCTTTTTCCTGTTGTTGTCATGCACCTTAAGGAAATGCTTTTTAAGAGTTTTCATTTTGTTTAACACTTGCTGCTGGGTGCGGATGATTCCCCTGGCTTGCAGCATCTTGGAGATGTTTTTATAAATGACTGCATCTTTGACTGTGCCTGTGATCTGCCTCATAATTTCCTCCTCTCCCCTAATGCTCAGCAACTCTCTCACCTCCTGATCTGTCCAGGTCGCCATGCTGCCTTCCTCACACGCATCAAGGACGCTCCCCAGGGCTCTGAATGATGACATCATCTTTTCTGAGCCCATGAAAGCTCCAATCGGAGGCCTTTTAACAGTCCCGGGTAGTGAATCCCGGGACGGGCCCTTTCACACTACCCAGCTTCCCGGGACGGTCCCGGGTTCAACCCTGCTTTTGACCTGGGATGAAATCCCGGGATGCTCGTCCCGGGAAATTGTCCCTGTACCCATTTACACTGAGAAGAATCCCGGGATGATGCGCGTTCACGTGCAATATCCCGGGATTTTTCTGCGAGTGTAAAAGGGGTATTACACTCACTTAAATGTGACACATAGTCCGGATTCTTATAGTAGTATTTGGATACACTCAGCCTTTGCTATCTATAACCAGGATATTAACTATAGTTGGAAGAAAACCACCAGCACAGTTGAATAAATATATATATATATATATATATATATATATATATAGAAAAAATCCAAGGAAAACCACCAGAGCGATTAAACTCAGAAGAACCAGCACACAGCTTGAATGCAAAAAGGAGTTTTTACTTGTCCAAAAAATTCATTAAAAAAGGCAACAAGCATATAGCACACATGTTGGTAGCAGCATGAATAGATCAATGAATACTTAACATTCCGACAGCTGTTTCGACTATCTTCTTCATGGGAATGGATAAAGTGACATGGTGCTGCACACTGCCAACCGCAGTGTCTGTTTCCGTCTCATGCTACCACTAGAGTGAAAGCACCACCAGCTTTCAAAAGTGACCAAAACATTAGCCAGAAAGCATAGGAGCTGAGAAGTGGTCTGTGGTCACCACCTGCAGAATAACTCCTTTATTGGGAGTGTTTTGCTAATTGCCTATAATTTCCACCTGTTGTCTATTCCATTTGCACAACAGCATGTGAAATTGATTGTCAATCAGTGTTGCTTCCTAAGTGGACAGTTTGATTTTACAGAAGTATGATTGACTTGGAGTTACATTGTGTTGTTTAAGTGTTCCCTTTATTTTTTTGAGCAGTGTATAACTGGGGAAAAAGGAAGAGGGTGGATATTAAATGTAGTGTGGGTATTGGTGGAAATTTAGTAGATATAACTGATGAGGGGATATTTAAAGAAGTGAAGAAATGGTATGGGATTAAGAATCCATACATATGTGATAAATGGAGAGGTAATTTGGGAGTGGTGTGGGCTGTATTACTAACTAATAGTAATGAATTGGATCTGTTGTTAATCCCTGCTAACATTATGTTAGAGAATGTTCCAGGTAGAAGACTACAAATTATTTGGCCTATGATTCCACTAGATCTTAGTGAAGAAGCCCCGGTAGAGTGTGATAGTAGGGTAGATGCAGAAGAAGGAGGAAATATAGGAGGTAGTTATTCTATAGCTGGGGAGCCAGTAGCCGACCTCCCTAGAGGTGAAGAGGGTACCAAACCTAATGTAGAAGCGGTAATGGATAAAGTAGTTAGTCATTTTGAGTGATGGCACTATGAGGGAGGGTATAGAAGGTTAAGAATATTTTCTGGGATTATGCCTGTACCAACGGGAGAAGAGATACCTGGAGAGAAGCAACTGTTCAACATTCTGAAGAATGGCGATGCCCAGAACACATAAAAAAACAAAGGATTGTTGAGAGTTTGAGGGGTCCAGCCATGGGTATTATCCATGCTACCAGAAGAAGTAATCCCAGTTTCACACTAAAAGATTACTTTGAGGCCTTGGTTTATTCATTCGGAACATTAGAGGATGTTGGTGACATTCTAGCAAGACTAAACCATACATATCAAGAACCGAACGAATCTCTTACTAAATACATCTATAGAATAGATAAAATCCTGTATAAATTATTGGACAAAGGGGGAATAGAAGCCAAAGATATAGATGAATGGAGGATGAAACATCTTCTACGGGGAGCTCTTACAAGCAACCCAGTAGCACAAAGACTGAGATGTAGTATGACCAGGTGTCCTCCTTTCACGCTAGGAGAATTGATTAAGGAAGTGAAATTGGAGGAAGTACAAATTGAAAATAGAGAAAAAAGTTTGAAACGTGTCAAAGTAGTATTGCCCACAGCCGAAAACAATTTAGCATCTGAAAAGTTATATCAATTAATGGAAGAACAAAATAAAAAACTAGATCAATTGATTATCCTCCAAACCACTCTCTCTGCTTCATCTGCTATAACTCCTATGGGAAGAGGAAGGGGAATTAATAGGAGAAATGATAATAGAAGTAATTACAACAATTTCACCTGTTATATTTGTGGACAGTTTGGTCATCGAGCTTTCAAATGTGTACAAGGACGAAAAATACAAAGGAACACCTCTTGAGTAGAAAGAAGATCTTCAACGCCGACGGAAAACTCCAATGGGACGCCAATGAACCCCGCATCGACGCCCAACTTATAAAAGAGGGTGCACTGGGGAGTACCCAGTGGTCTAACGTAATTCCAGATGGGATTATAGGAAAGGCTCCCATGGTACAAGCAATTATTGATGGACAGCCCTGCAATGTATTACTGGATAGTGGATCCCAAGTATCTATTATATTTGAAAGTTGGTACCAGCAACATTTATCCCACCTTCCCATTTTATCATTTGATGGACTAGTAATATGGGGGTTAAGCAATCAAAAATACCCATATTTAGGATATGTTGTCACCCAAATTGAATTTCCCATGGAATCAGGAAGTCATAAGGATCCATTCCCATTTCTGGCTCTAGTTTGTCCTGATCCTCCTTCTGATCAAGGGGTGGTAACTGTTATTGTAGGGACAAACTCCCATTTATTCCGGACGTTATCTGATTGGTGTATGGAGCAAGCAAGACTTCAGGATGACATTCAGAACAGAGATGTCTGCAATTCCTATGGAATAACAATGAAGGTGTCGACTCCTTTGTCAGCTCCAGAAGCTAATATAGTGTCCTCAGTAGAGTATGAACCATTCCTAAAAAAATTGAAAGATTGTTTCCAGGGCAGTGATATTTCAAATGTCGAAAGAGAGCAACTATTGCAACATCTCATTCATCGTGAATCCGTGTTCTCTGTTGGAGACTGGGATATAGGGACAGCAACCGGCATTGAACATAGAATTAAATTACAAGATGAGAGTCCATTTATAGAACGGTCTCGACGATTGGCTCCAGCTGATTTTGATGACGTTCGGCATCACTTGAAGCATCTGTTGGAGAATAACATCATTGCTGATTCTGAAAGTCCCTGCGCCACGCCAATTGTAGTAGCTAGAAAGAAAAATGGCGATGTACGGTTGTGTATTGATTATCATACCTTGAATAATCGGACGTTAGTGGATCAATATACTGTTCCTAAAATAGAAGAAGCATTGGACTGCCTCCAAGGAAGCAAATGGTTTTCCATTCTGGATCTCAGATGTGGATATTATCAAATTCTGATGCATCCAGAGGATCGCGCTAAAACTGCCTTTATATGTCCCATTGGCTTCTTTGAATTCCTGAAGATGCCACAAGGGATTAAAGGAGTCCCAGCCACTTTCCAACGCACCAACGAGCAAACCGTTGGGGACATGTGCTACCGAGAAGTGATTGTCTATTTGGATGACATTATTGTGTTTGGGAAAACACTAGAAGAACATAATGATAGACTCTTGAAAGTTTTAGACCGATTAAAACAACGCGGGTTCCAGTTATCTATAGACAAGTGCAAACTGTGCCAAAATACAGTGACCTATCTAGGCCATGTCGTGAACCGAGAAGGAATATCCACCGACCCTGACAAAGTGGAGGCTGTGAGGGGATGGTCTCGACCATTAAATCTAAAAGATCTACGTTCTTTTTTGGGTTTTTGTGGATATTATAGGCGGTTTGTACCCAATTATTCCAAAATAGCTCGGCCCCTCACTGAATTAACCAAGGGATATCCTCCTGTAGGAAAAAAAGGGCCAGCTAAAAGTGCTACTAGTCAACGATCGTACTTTAAGACACAAGATAACTTTGGTGATAGATGGACTCCCGAGTGTGAAACAGCGTTTCAACAACTAAAGTCCTGTTTAACCCAGTCGCCGGTATTAGCTTACGCCAATCCAGAGTTACCTTATGAAGTTCACATTGACGCTTCTTTTGAAGGATTGGGGGGAGTCTTGTATCAAAAGCAGCAGAATCAGTGCCAACCTATTGCTTATGTCAGCAATTATCCACTAGTGAGAAAAACTATGCAGTGCACAAACTGGAATTTCTCGCACTCAAATGGGCAATCGTTGATAAATTCCATGACTACTTATATGGAGCCAACTTTTCAGTCCATACTGACAATAATCCGCTGACATACATAAATACCACAGCCAAATTAGATGCCACAGGTCACAGGTGGTTGGCTGCATTATCCAACTACAATTTCACCTTAAAATATAAGCCTGGAGTTCACAATACAGACGCTGATGCTTTGTCTAGATTACCCCATTCCACCACTACCAGCGATAATGATGCCTGGGTGGAGGTACCTGCACCAGCACTTCGTAGTCTATGCCAGCAGATTTTAACAATAAACAAACCGACCAGAGCAACTGTTTGCACATTGGGAGCATCTGAAGCAGCACTTCCATCCATGTACTGCTGAAAAAATAAAGCCGAATTAAAACATCTACCCATGAACACCAAAGAACAACTGAGACTGGAACAATGTAAGGATCCCACTCTATCAGTAATAATTAAGTATCTGCAGACAGGTCATTTAAACCACTGATTACTGGTCTCTGTCAAATCCTCTAAAGACCTTAATACAACAAATAAAGAAATTACTATTTCGACAAGGAATATTGTATCACAAGACTCTTAAATCTAATGGAGGAGTAAAATGTCAACTGGTCCTTCCTGCGGTATTTATTCCTTTAATTTTATTCTCATTACATGATCAACATGGCCATGTAGGCTATGATAAAACACAAGCATTTATAGCTGATAGAATGTATTGGCCTCTAATGAATGCTGAAATCGCACAATACTGCAAGAGGTGTCGGAATTGCATTTTACGAAAAACCTTACCTATGCATGCAGCTCCATTAGTTCATCTAAGTAGTACTGGACCATTAGAACTGGTATGCATTGATTTTTTATCCTTTCAAGGACCTAATGGACAAGACAGCAACGTACTAGTAGTAACCGATCACTTCACTAGATACGCTCAAGCCTTTGTAACCCCAAACCAAAAAGCCATAACAGTTGCTAAAATCCTATGGGAAAAATTATTTGTTCATTATGGGCTACCAGCCCCGATCCACACTGATCAGGGACGTGACTTTGAGAGTAATCTCATTAAAGAGCTATGTGAATGTTGTGGGATACGGAAGTCACGTACCTCTCCCTATCATCCACAGGGAGACCCTCAGCCTGAACGATTCAACCGAACTCTATTGAACATGCTGGGAACACTGGATCACAAATCTAAACTGCAGTGGAAACATCATATAGTTCATCTTGTCCATGCATATAATTGTACGAAAAAGGAGGCCACTGGGTATTCCCCATATGTACTTATGTTTGGGCGAGAAGCCCGATTACCAATCGATATTAGTTTAGGAATATCCCCCACTAATGTAAAGTCATCTTCACATACTCAATATGTCAGGAAACTAAGAAAAGAACTGAATGAAGCTTTTGAAGTTGCTACCATGGCCTCTATGAAGCAAGGAGAAAAAAATCAGAGACTTTACAACCAGAAAGTAGTTGAACATATATTACTCCCAGGGGACAGAGTACTCCTTAGAAGACTTGGAGTTCCAAAACGTCAAAAACTAATTAATAGGTGGCGTGAGACTCCTTACCGAATTGTGGAAAAGTTACCTGATATTCCGGTGTATAGACTTATATCAGAAAAAGGAAACGGACCCATACTCACCTATCACAGGCATCACTTGTTGCCCGTTGGACAGGATGTATATTTCCCAGGTGCAATAGAAATGGAAAATAACCCTGACCTGAAGAATATTAATCAAATACCTTCAGATCCTCCTCCTCTGCCTCTAGAAGAAAGTAGTGTGGATGAATTTCAAGCGAATGAACTGGGGTATTTCTATAGTCTTGAAAGTCCGAAAAGTGCTTCCCTTGAAAAAGAAGTAACATTATCTCCAGTATTCAAGGACATATCACCCCCAGAGGAAGAAAATACAGCTGTTAAGGATGATTGGAGTGACTCTAATGATAGTAACATTCCAGATCCACGAGGAAGTGACTTATTTACGCTATCTCCTTCTACGCTAGATATAGAAACCCCAGAAGTTGGGGGAGAAAGATGCAGTCGGAGACCCCAATGACTGCGTAGACCTCCCACTATTTGTACTTATGACAGGTTAGGGTATCCAACTCATAAACCCCTAATTTTCCATGTTTAGACACACTGGTGCCCCTTCGGTGAGCATAACTTCTATCTCCTCCTGCCCTGCTTCCAAGAGCTATGCTGTAAACATTAAGCAGGAGCAGGGGAGAGGAAGGAGCCGCAGTCCGTGGGGAAAAGCACCTGAAGATCGGGCAAGAAGAGCAGCCTGAAGAGAGTGGAGGCGATTTAGCGGTAGCCAGGTGAAGAGGACGTGAAGGTTGCAGCCTACGAGAGCGGAGAGATCAGCAAGAGCGGAGACAGAGAAGGCGAGCACAGCGGGAGCCAAACCAAAGAAGCGGTACATCTTGGTAAGATCACCCACCTTCTGAGCTCCGGTGTCCAGTGCTGCCCCGCCGCTAAAGCTTCCGCTGTCAGTACAGAAACTCTGCCTGTACAGCCGCCTCTGCCGCTGATCCTGCCTGCCAGCGCCGCCCACCGCATATACATCAGGTTAGAAGCCATCTCCTTAGTGCCGTCTGTACAGCCGCCTCTACCGCTGATCCCGCCTGCCTGCGCTGCCCACCGCATCTACCTCTGTGAGGAAGCCACCTCCTAAGCTCCGCCTGTCAGAGCCGCATCAGCCGCTACCCCACCTGCCGGAGCCGCCCACCGCATCTACCTCTGTGGGGAAGCCGCCTCCTAAGCTCCGCCTGTCAGCGCTGCCTCCACCGGAGGTGTTACCTGATAGCGCTGCAGAAGGCTACTCCACCTGCTAAAGTGCAATTACAGTGTCCAGCAATCTGGCCGCCAGTTATACCCAGTCACCACAAGCATCTATACAGTTTCAAAGTCCACCAATGAGATTCAAATGGGGTGTGGCTACTATAGAAGGATAAAGGCAGGAGCCTATTGTGAAGACATCTAAGGGCTGTGATATACCCACAATTGCACACTATTATTAGTCACTCACATTACACCCAGTCTCTACTTTATGGTACTGTGACTCTCTCTGCTTTATTAGTAAAGGAGAGATCTGTTAAATTCTTAGACAAGCCACAGGACTGGAGGTTAAGTTATAAATATTATCTCAAAGGCACTTATTCCATTAACTCTTTTGCTGATACCTACCTCACAAAAGTGAAAAGTATTAGTAGCAAGTTGAGAGATCATACTATCTATTATTACGTGGCTGGGACACATAGTCCGGATTCTTATAGTAGTATTTGGATACACTCAACCTTTGCTATCTATAACCAGGATATTAACTATAGTTGGAAGAAAACCACCAGCACAGTTGAATATATATATATATATATATATATATATATTCAGTATACCTAGGAGCTACTGGCATCACTCAGAGTGGAAAGTACATATAAATATATATCCATATATATAACTTTATTGAACTGATATATGGACTTCAGGGTATAGAATCCGCTACTGAGGATTACAATATGGATGATTACCTCCAATCATAATTGTGTGAGTGGTAAAATATTGCACGGACAAAGGGCGTGCAATGGTTAAGGGGTCGAAGCCCCTTGCAACGGTGTGAACAGTGCACGCAGGGCCTAATGAATCACCTAGTAGGTGTTTTGATTGGGGGAGTGGCAGGTGCGGGGAAGACGCGGATGGGATCCGGGGGTGCCGTGGGAGGGGGAGGGGCGGTTGCGGTGGTGTCGCAGGTGGGGGAGGAGCTTGTCTGGTGGTGCCGCAAGTGGGGGAGGGGCGGATGCGGTGGTGCAGCGGGAGGGGCGGGTTTGGGGTTGCTGTGGGTGGGGTAGGGGGTCCGGAGCTACCGCAGGTGCTGGAGGGGGTGTGTGGGGGTGCCGCGGATGGGGCCTGGAGGTACTGTGAGTGGGGGAGGGGTAGGTAATGCTTATCCTGATTCTCCTCCTGTCAGCAGCTAAGCTGCTGTCCTCCCATTGGCAGGGGCTCTCCCAGAGACTCACACAGCAGCCAGTCACTATTGTTGGCGCCGGTGTCCCAACGCGCTGCATTACAGGGAAGAAGATGCACTCAATAAACTACAGCTCCCAGCAGGACCAAGGGCCGGAATACTTCGGCGCTAAGGGCTTCTGGGAGCTGTAGTTTATTTAGTGCATCTGCTTTCCTGTAATGCAGCGCGTTGGGACACTGGTGCTAACAATAGTGACTGGCTGGCAGAAATGACTGATTGGCTGAATCAATGTAAAAGGTGAGAGTGCTGTGCAGTGTCAGTGTCAGTGACACTGCACACAGGCCCGGCGCTAGCCGCTCAGCAAAGGGATGCAGTGCAGGGAGGCACCAGGAAGGAGAGGTGTTCTCCCTGCTCTGCATCCCTGTGCTGAGCTGCTGCCGGGTGCTGTCACACATGCAGCAGCACCGGCAGCACAAAACCTCCTCTCCCCCTCGGCGCCGGTAGCACAAAGCCTCCTCTCCTCCCTTGTGTGACATTCAGTGGCCGGGCAGGAGCCAAAGGGGGTGGAGCTAGATGGGAATAAGGAGCGGAGCTAGACAGGACCATGTTGCAGCAGGAGGCTGAGCTGCTACAGCTTCAGCCAGCCAGACTTCATTAGGTAAGTGTCTGGAAAGAGTGAGTGTGTGTATGTATATACAGTGTCTGCGTATACTGTATATATGTGTGACTGTGTATGTGTGTAATCAATATATGTACAATATGTATGTGTGTGTGTTTGTATATATATATATATATATATATACGTGTCTGTTGTGTGTGTATGTGTGACTGCGGCATAATGTGTGTAAGCGTCACTGGCAGTGCCGTTTCTAGCGGCGGGCGAGCCGTGCAACCGCACGGGGCGCCCGCCGCGGCACTTTGTGACCACTGCTCTCCTCCCTCTCTATCCCCCCGAGCGCTCCTGCTCGGGGGGCGGGGCTTCGCGGAATGACGCGTTTGCGTCGTGACGTCACGACGCAAACGCGTCATTTCGCGAAGCCCCGCCCCCCGAGCAGGAGCGCTCGGGGGGAGAGAGAGGGAGGAGAGGAGGACTGGAGATAACCATCGACAGAGGAGGCGGCCGGCGCGCGGGACCCGAAGAGCGGCAAGTTGTAAGTATTCATTCTCTCTCTCTCTCTCTCTCTCTCCCCCTCCCTCCCCCCACTTGACACCTGCCGCACTGTGTAAAATGGGGATACCTGCCGCACTGTGTAAAATGGGGATACCTTCCGCACTGTGTAAAATGGGGATACCTGCCGCACTGTGTAAAATGGGGGCACCTGCCGCACTGTGTAAATGGGGATACCTGCCGCACTGTGTAAAATGGGGACACCTGCCGCACTGTGTAAAATGGGGGCACCTGCCGCACTGTGTAAAATGGGGATACCTGCCGCACTGTGTAAAATGGGGGCACCTGCCACACTGTGTAAAATGGGGGCACCTGCCGCACTGTGTAAAATGGGGGCACCTGCCGCACTGTGTAAAATGGGGGCACCTGCCGCACTGTGTAAAATGGGGGCACCTGCCGCACTGTGTAAAATGGGGATACCTGCCGCACTGTGTAAAATGGGGGCACCTGCCGCACTGTGTAAAATGGGGATACCTGCCGCACTGTGTAAAATGGGGACACCTGCCTGCCGCACTGTGTAAAATGGGGACGCCTGCCGCACTGTGTAAAATGGGGACACCTGCCTGCCGCGCTGTGTAAAATGGGGACACCTGCCTGCTGCGCTTTGTAAAATGGGGACACCTGCCTGCCGCGCTTTGTAAAATGGGGACACCTGCCTGCCGCGCTTTGTAAAATGGGGACACCTGCCTGCCGCGCTTTGTAAAATGGGGACACCTGCCTGCCGCACTTTGTAAAATGGGGACACCTGCCTGCCGCGCTTTGTAAAATGGGGACACCTGCCTGCCGCGCTTTGTAAAATGGGGACACCTGCCTGCCGCACTTTGTAAAATGGGGACACCTGCCTGCCGCGCTTTGTAAAATGGGGACACCTGCCTGCCGCGCTGTGTAATATGGGGACACTTGCCTCGTGTAATGTGTAAAAAGGGGACTTTTTTATTTTTATTTTTTCCCCCTGTGGTGGGTGTGATATCAGACGAGGCCACGCCCACTGTAATGAGACCACGCCCATTTCAATCAGGCCACACAGCCTTGTCGGGAGCGCGCGCGCCTTCGGCGCGCGCATGCTTTTTTTCTGGCTATATGGGGGGGGGGGGGGGGGGCACGCAATTTTTTTTTTATAGCAATGGGGGGGGGGGGGGGCGCATTTTGAAATCTCGCACTGGGAGCCAAATTGTCTAGAAACGGCCCTGGTCACTGGTACAGGAGGCGTTACGTGTGTAAGCGGAACTGGTACAGGGGGCATTACATGTGTAAGTGGCACTAGTACAGGGGGCGTTACGTGTGTTAGCGGCACTGCTACAGGGGGCGTTACGTGTGTAAGAGGCATTGGTGCAGGGGGCGTTACGTGTGTAAGCGGCACTGGTACAGGGGGCGTTACGTGTCTAAGCGGCACTGGTACAGGGGGCGTTACGTGTCTAAGTGGCACTGGTACAGGGGTGTGGTATAAAAGATAGACAGTGTCTAGTTAGACAGTCAATAGATAGACACCGTATGTTAGACAGATATTAGGTCGACAGAGTCAAAAGGTTGACAGGGTCAAAAGGTCGACATAGACATGTAGACTGTACAAAAGGTCGACAGGGTCAAAAGGTCGATATGGTCAAAAGGTCGACATGTAAATGGTCGACATAAACAAGGTAGACACCATGTTTTTTGCATTTTTGTGGTTTGTGTGGATAGTTTTGTCATCTGGGACCCCCAATTGTAGAAAGGCATACCCTTGCGGGGCTCACTTCGCTCGCCACGCTTCGGGCTCGGTGGCTCGCTGCGCTCGCCACAAGGTTTATAACCGACTCTGTGCTGACATGGATAGAGAAGGTATGAAATAGTTCAAAAACATGTTAAAGAAAAAAAAAACAATATTTGTCTATCTTTTTTTGTCGACCATTTTCATGTTGACCTTTTGACCCTGTCGACCTAATGTCTGTCTAACATATGGTGTCTATCTATTGACTGTCTAACTAGACACTGTCTATCAACCGGATACCCTGGTACAGAGGGCGTCACATGTGTAAGTGTCACTGCTACAGGGGCATTATGTTTGTAAGCGTCACTGCTACAGGGGGCGTTACGTGTGTAAGTGGCACTGGTACAGGAGGCGTTACGTGTGTAAGCATCACTGGTACAGGGGGCATTATGTGTGTAAATGCCACCTGTACCTGTCTAAGCGGCACTGGTACAGGTGCCGTTACGTGTCTAAGCGGCAAAGATACAGGGGCGTTACGTGTCTAAGCGGCACTGGTACAGAGGGCATTACGTGTCTAAGCGGCACTGCTACAGGGGGCGTTACGTGTGTAAGTGGCACTGGTACAGGAGGCGTTACGTGTGTAAGCATCACTGGTACAGGGGGCATTACGTGTGTAAATGCCACCTGTACCTGTCTAAGCGGCACTGGTACAGGTGCCGTTACGTGTCTAAGCGGCAAAGATACAGGGGCGTTACGTGTCTAAGCGGCACTGGTACAGAGGGCATTACGTGTCTAAGCGGCACTGGTACAGGGGGCGTTATGTGTGTAAGCGTCACTGCTACAGGGGGCATTACATGTGTAAGTGTCACTGCTAGAGGGGGGCGTTACGTGTGTAAGCGTCACTGGTACAGGGGGGCGTTATGTGTTTAAGCGTCACTGGTACAGGGGGCGTTACGTGTGTAAGCATCACTGGTACAGGGGGGTATTACATGTGTAAGCGTCACTGGTACAGGGGGCGTTACATGTGTAAGTGTCTCTACTACAGGGGGTATTATGTACGCTGTGTCTTTGTAAAGTATGCGAGGGTGCAAATTTATAGTTTGCAGGGGGCGCCGAACACCCTAGAACCTGCCCTGACTGCACACCCACTGCACTGCACAGCACTGTCACCTTTACATTGATTCAGCGTCCAGACATTACCCTCCGTGATATCACCCACTCTATCCATTACATTAGCCATCTCAGGGCTTCCAGGCTGGCAGCTCAGGTGCTGTGTTGCGGAGTCAGGGCCTCTGGGGATCTGGGTGCAGCTGTGGCTGTAAGGCACTTCTGTGACATCACACTCAGAGTAGGCTCCGGGGCTCAGAGAGTATGCGGCGCAGGGAGGGCTATGAAAGCCTTTCGCTGTGCCGCTTTCATACACATCTATGCTGGTGGCCGCAGCAGTTTTTGTTCCACCTGCGCTGCTGCTAGAGAGTGGGGATTGTTGATGCCGGAGGGGGCAGGCAGACTGGCAAGCAGGACATAGGGAAAAAACATCCTTTTACAACAGCGTCCTATCTACAGCGCAGAGACTTGCTGCAGATGCAGTGGCATACCATCCAGCTGGACCTTTTTGGCTGGTACAGTCCCTTTTTTTATGGTCTGTACCGATTTTTGACTCTCCAAGCTTCCATTGAAAGTATAGGAAAAGGGGCGTGGCCAAACTGCTGTACCCGTGGCCACGCCCCCTTTTCAAATTTTTATACATTTTTATGTGTACATTGTTGGAGGGTATGATGCTGCAGAGGCAGTGGGCCTGCTTTGGGGTGTCGGGCTGGAGCTGCAGCTCCATCAGCCGCATTGCTAATCCTGCTTTGTGAAAACACAGCAGCCAAAGGGCAGAGCCTCCCATTGGATGTAACCTGTGTGGGAGGGCGTTTCTCTCCCAATCGCTGTGGACCAGGTGTGATAGACCTGCCACTATCCCAATGAGAGCTCCTAGCCACGCCCAGCATTAGAGGCCCAGGCACAGAGTCACAGATCTGGGCTATTATATAGGCGATATATATATATATATATATATATATAGTTCAGAAAAATTGAAGTTGTCTGCACTCACAATTCAGAGTAATAATTGCTGGGGTGTCACTCAATATTTCATTGGATCAAAAGAAGCATTCCTTGTTCCATGAATATATAAAGTTCCTGTATAGAGTGCACTCACCAGACGGATACTGTAGCCAACAGGGTTTTATTGGGACATCATACACATTGTCATGCCGACGTTTCGGTCCTTATTAGGACCTTTGTCAAGGTTCAATAGATACCCATCTATATATAGCCATCACCTTAATTACTCAGTATGTAGAAAAACCCGACACAGAACATATATAACATACACACAAACAAACACTTAATATAGTGTTTAATCAGGCCCACTTACACTCTCAGGTATACTTCTCATCCATCCCGTGTATTAACCGGGAGGACTGTTGATCATTGCTTCCCGCCTCGCCCGTTGTCGCCGCTGGACCGCACGCTGGAGGAGGCGGAAGTACTAGCAGCACTGTTTGGAACGCACCCACGTGTTCCCATCACGTGGTGCACCAAACAACCAAACGCGTCTTACACATTGCGTACCGCGTCGTCACGTCTAGCGTAACTCACCGCATCATGTGACCCACGCGTCATACAGCGACGCCGTCACCTAGCAACCGGAGTAGTATATTTTACACAGCAACTAAGAGCTGGTATACCCATCATAGATACTTATTGCACATTGTAAGTGGGGCTGAAGGCCACTAGATAAAAACAATTGGAGAACGTAATCCACATTGAGATCACTCCAGAACATATTGGTTACTAAACATAATATGGATCCTGTACAGAAATAGGTAACACAGACCGGAACACACCACCATCAAATCAAGACAAAAATCAAAATAAGAATAAAAATGAATGAATGAAAGACTCCATTCCACAGCAGGGCATTAGGTCCAACAGAAGATGTCCACAGCCAACCTTTATAGAAAGATGCTGTAATGTACTACGTCATTGAGACCCTTTGGGTAGACAGTATCTAGTCTCTGTATCCAATATGCCTCACGGCGTAGAAGAATCTTGGCACGGTCACCACCCCTAGAGAGTGGTGGTATTCTATCAATCACCATATATCGTAAGGCTGTCAATTGATGTTGATGTTGAACAAAGTGACGTGCTACTGGTTTGTCCGATCCACCAGCTTTTAATGCCAATCTGATATTTGAGCGATGATTAGTGATTCGTTCGCGAAATGACCTGATCGTCTTACCCACATATACAAGTGAGCATGGGCATATCAAAATATAGATGACATAATCAGATGTGCACGTCAATCGATGTTGTATTGATATCCGTCTACCATCATGGGGGTGTGGAAAACTGTCTCCTGTTAACATACTTCTACAGGTTGTGCAGTTCGGACACTTATAGCATCCCAGCTTCCTAGTGGGTAGCCAATTATCTATTTCTTTGCCAACCGACTGTTCAGGGCGCATGAGCATATTCCGTAGGTTAGGTCCCCGCCTGTATGCAATCAAAGGTTGCTTAGGAAGTGCCTCCTTTAGTACACCATCAGTAGCCACAATGCCCCAATTTTTCTTGATGGCAGATCGTGTAGCAAAACTGCCAGTATCATATGTGGTAAGGAACACAAACGGATTTTTACCGTTATCCGGCACGGGTCTCTTGCCAACCTTATGGCGATGTTCAGCTATTTTCAGACATCGTTCAATGACGTCAGGGTGGTATCCCCTATCCATAAAGCGATGTTGCATTTCTAAAAGTTGACCTTTGAGGATCTCTGTACTCGAATTGTTCCTCATTACTCTGATAAACTGGGAAATTGGTAGGCTCTCTTTGAGTGGCTTTGGATGGTAGCTACTGTAATGTAAAAGTGTGTTCCGGTCTGTGACCTTCCTATACAATTTAAATCCATAACCCCTATCTGTGGTGAACACGGTAACATCCAAGAAATTAATGCTTTTGGAATCACATTCCATAGTAAATCTAATCGGTGTATCTAGTTGATTGAGATGCGATACCATACTCTCCAGTGCAGTTCTGTCACCAGACCATAATAGAAATATATCATCGATATAGCGTTTATAGTAACCGATACTACCCCCAAACATCGGTAATATGTAATGTTGTTCATATTCATCCATATATAGATTTGCATACGCCGGGGCTATGTTACTCCCCATCGCGGTCCCGGATGTCTGGAGGTAGTATCGGTCACCAAACTTAAAATAATTACATGTCAGTGTCATATCGAGTAACTCCAGCAGAAATTCAATCGGTGGGTTGTGTTGTTGAGTTCTCACTAATGCTTTCTTTATGGCAGCCATACCTGCTTGGTGAGGTATGACCGTATATAGGGAAGACACGTCCATAGTCACAAGTAACCAGTTTTCATCATACCCCTTAATAGATTTTAATCCAGTAATGAAGTCACTTGCTGCAGATGCAGTGGCATACCCTCCAGCTGGACCTTTTTGGCAGGTACAGTCCCTTTTTTTTATGGTCTGTACCGATTTTTGACTCTCCAAGCTTCCATTGAAAGTATAGGAAAAGGGGCGTGGCCAAACTGTTGTACCCGTGGCCACGCCCCCTTTTCAAATTTTTATAAATTTTTATGTGTACATTGTTGGAGGGTATGATGCTGCAGATGCAGTGGGCCTGCTTTGGGGTGTCGGGCTGGAGCTGCAGCTCCATCAGCCGCATTGCTAATCCTGCTTTGTGAAAACACAGCAGCCAAAGGGCAGAGCCTCCCATTGGATGTAACCTGTGTGGGAGGGCGTTTCTCTCCCAATCGCTGTGGACCAGGTGTGATAGACCTGCCACTAACCCAATGAGAGCTCCTAGCCACGCCCAGCATTAGAGGCCCAGGCACAGAGTCACCGATCTGGGCTATTATATAGGCGATATATATATATATATATATATATATATATATTTGAAAGAAAGTAACCTTTTTAATATGAATAAATGCTAAATACTAGTGCTTTCTTTTTCTTTTTTCTTGTTTACATATATTTAGGGTTTGGTAAGCCCCATTGAAAGCTGCAGATAATTAGCTACCAGGTGTAATCTATATTTTGCATGCTACAATCAGAAAGGAGACAGATTTATTTAACTGAGTTAGGTACAGTACTGTATACTGTATATTGTTTTAGTGTTTTTCCAAGACAACTGTACAGACTCTAATGTTTCCACGCCATAAAATCCATTCTGATGTATACCAAGAGTAGCATCCAGTATTCAGGAGCAGAAAAATCATGATTGATGAAAGTGTCAAAATCAAGGTTGCAGAACAGTTTTCCAGATAGAGCAAATGTTATTCTTTTTCATCAAAATGTCTTTTTAAAGTGGAATCATTGAGGATCATTTAGAAAGAAACAAAACTGCAAACACATTGTGCCAATACAGTTTTGCTGCAACAAGCGTTTATGACAATATATAGGGTACTGAAACATTGATGTTCATAAATACACACTTTCATATTTAGCTTTTGCCTCTATATGTTTCAATGCATGAGAGTACATTATAACTATATATTATTGTATATATTTATTGTTACTTGCATAGATTATGCACTTTTTTATATATAATAATAATAAAATATTTTTCATATCATTAATTAAATTACTGGTGTAGGTTAATCTACAGTTAGCTGTAACACTATACTTATTGTTTATTCACATCAAATAATTTGTTTCATTTCAGTGTGTAACACTGCAATGTTATTTAATTTAAGCAACACTGAATCTCTCCCAAGATATTGATAACACCTCAATATGTAAATTGCCTTAACATAGCTGTTTGTCTTCTTAAGGTAGTTCCTAGAAATACTTTGCTCAGTTACACTTATTGTTATAAAAAAAAAACAATGTGACATTTTCACAGAAAAAGATACAAAAGCAATCTACTGTACTGTGTTTAACACATCTATTGAGGAGAAAAGTATTACAAGTTACACAGTATGTATAAACAAAAATTTGGAATAAAAATTGTAGGGAGAAAGAACATGAGGATGAAGGAGACAGGAGGAGGGGAAAAAAGAAGACTGAGGAACGGGGGAAACCAAGGAGACAGGAAAGAACAGCAGTATTACACTAACAACGCAATATACAATACAAAGTGAGAAATTTCTTGTTGCAAGGTCACAAATTGTAAAAGTTAACCAGACTGAGGATGTAAGGGCCTAATTAAGATCTGATCATAAATGTGCGAAAAATCTAAATCTTTGACATATGGGAGTATTCCCAGCACACTGCAAGTCCGCCCTTCATGCTGGATCCTGCCCCCTCCCCCCAGACATGCGAAAGCATCACAGGACGGGAGTGCTTTCGCACCTGCTCAGTAGCTCTCTACCTATGCAGCACAGCTGCAAGGCAGATGGCTTCCCGCCATGTTTTTGGCTCACAGTGTGCGCATGCGCAGTGTGGCTTCTGCGCGTGCGCACACTGCACTGGCCTTCAGAATAATAATAATCGTACCAAAGACTTGATTTTATAGAAGTGGAAGAGTCTCTTGTGGATTACTTAAAACCCAGGTTTTTCATGTCATAGCTACATTTAATATTTATTGCGATTTTAAGTTGAGGAGGGAGATCAGGTGTATTCCAATATTGGGCTATAGCCGCCATTGTGGCAAATGGAGTGTCACCGATACCATATTTGGTATGGGATGACACAAAGGGGGTGGAGCAATGAAGGAGGGTTATCTCATGGATGTAGGGGTGAAGCTGAAGTAAGGATTTAAGGAGGGCATTATTATAGATCTTGCATAGTCAGAATACTCTAAAAGTGCTACTATCTTAGGTCAAGGGTCTTAATTAAAATATTTTAATAGGAGATTGCAAGTTCTTTGTATACTACAGACATTTTATAACAGCAAATAAAGGCCCACACCACAATGAACAATGGATTAATATGTCACTCCTGACAAGCTTACCTCTCCTCTTAAATGCTTCCACTACTGATGATCATGCTCTCTTTTAATTACAACATAACTTTTGTGATCCACTACTGCGTCCAAAGGTCGTCAACATTGGCCATCTAACTAACCCTCAGGTTACACAGGATTGGCAGGTAAATCACACTGCCAGCGCTATGAAATCTGCATTGTAAGATGCAGACCCTGGCCTTGTCACGCTTACAAAATGGGGACAGCATACCCCCAAATGGTCACCATTGCCTCCCCAGATGGCCACCGCATGTCTATCTTACTAGGGATTAGGGAGCACTGTGTGCTATGACGTGGGGCTCATTCTGCACATGCGCACTATGGGTCCTGCTCATGCACAGTACTACAAACATCGGATTTGTACTGAGACAACTGGGTTGGCATACATCTCTGAATTAGGCCATATTCCGCAATTCATTTTCAGAACACGTACTACTGGTGCATTATTGGAGTACAGATTTGAACCCATCAAAGGCAGCCTGATAATCTTTACACATATAACTTAATAATACAACTATTTTTCTATCACAGCAATATCTCCACACAATCTATTTTTAATGGCAAGCAAACACTTTCTAAAGTAAGTGAAGACTATAATTGCTGTATACTTTGTTTAAATGGAAAAATGAAATGAAGGAGGACTTAAGGTATACTGTACTTCCATTTGTGCTTTACTCCTGTTCAGTATATAGATGTTGGGCTTTAAATCAATTGCATGGATGCCGTGACTGGTGTTAATCAAATCACACTCCAAGTAATTTTAAACTGCAATAAACAATAATCTCATTAAACTTATTATTCATTGGATATTACAGACATCACATTAAATAATGAGAGTGGAGAGCATCGCACCGCAGACTCAAAGACATCTCATCGTTCTTCTTTAGGTCTCAGACACCATATACTGTATATATATATATATATATATATATAAGCTAATGTCAACAGTGTTCAGGGAAAATATAATGGAACCTTATTGTGGAAACAATCCCCTGGTTTGAATAATAAAACACACTGTGCGGTCTGACAATATGTTTAATGCAATTGAGTCCAGTCATTACATTTATGATAGAATAATAAGCCTCCGTGCATTGGGGTCTGCTACTAGGCATCTGCCGGCGTGCGACAGTAGTGGCACGGACCGATGGATGCGAGCGGCTGTATCCCTGCACGGACAACATTACGAGCGCACAGACCGGAATCGGAAGTGCGTTCCAAAGACGGATGGCGTGTGGTGCACAGCGGTACTGTGGTGACGGATGCCGGTTTTGGCGCGAGTGGACGGGTGAGCGAGTCATCGCACCTGTGGGATGTCAGTGTGCTGATGATGGGCGCCCTGGCTATTTAAGCAGCAACAATGGGGCTAGTGTCTGTGGAGCCCTTGAGGAAGGTGGTCATACACCGAAACAGCTGTCGGGCTGATTATTACAGGATGATGCATCCATTAGCTGACCAGATAAGTCCTTTGGTTTGAAGCTTTCATGTATCG
Source organism: Pseudophryne corroboree (assembly GCF_028390025.1). Lineage (NCBI taxonomy): Eukaryota > Metazoa > Chordata > Amphibia > Anura > Myobatrachidae > Pseudophryne > Pseudophryne corroboree. The sequence goes on along the minus strand of NC_086449.1, from coordinate 703,950,309 downwards.
ATTGGAAATATTTTTATTAGTTGCTGCTATATGGAATTCAATCTGATGTGATCCTTTGCACTTTAACTACATTTAAAAGAACTCTTTTGGCATTTAACATGGTGTGCTGGTCTTTATGTGAACGGGCTGCTTTTATGGTGTGCGTTACACAGGAGGACTATGAATTGAAGTATGAGATTACAGCACCCAATCTTTTTTGACTTGGAAATGAGGGCGGTTTCTTCCACTGATGCTTATGTAAACATATTATGTGAAATCGGCACCTTAATTATTTATTCAATGGTCATTCCTTAAATGAGGGAAAACTAAAGAATTTGTTGATTCATATTAATTCATATTTTAAACACTTTTGGAAATCACTACAAGCAACATGGATCTGGATGCAAGTGACCTGGCGGGCACAAAAAGGTTTTTAGAAAAAGACATTTCTAAAATTTTATTTTCCAACACAGACTCACTGAAATTTGATGTAGATAGTCCAGCTGAGATTTATGCCGACCTGCTTAAAATGAAAAAGAGGCAAGTTGAGTTGGAACTTCACGGCCTCACGCTTTCGCAATACCACAAGGAAAAATGCATTCCCCGTGGGTTCAGGATAAAAAATCAGCCAACCATTGGCAGGAATAATAAAGACTTCTGTAAACAATGGTGTCACATTTTAAATCAGTGTAGTCTGGTGCTTGTAATACAACAGGTCAATGCTGACATCCAGATTCTGGAGAAGGAAATATTGAGATGTGAAACAGGGGGTTTAGAATTGTTAAGAGCTGATCCATCTGCGGAATGGCTTAATAAATTAGAGAGTAATGTATCTGCGTTTAGAACAGAATTGTTATCCTTTAAAAATAACAAATACAAAAAGGTTAGGGAAGATTATAAAGAACTTAGAGTCTACCCATGGGTGTTTCATCAGGGCAATACACGACAATGGAGACCCAGGGTGGATGGTAGGAAAAGATTTGATAGGCCCTACACGGATATTGAATCCCAAACATCTGATTCTGACCAGTCTACATCAAACAGTGAGTCTTTTTTAAAGGACGGTACACTGGCCAGAACCAGGAACAAAAAATACCAAAACGTTGCAGGAGGGGCAGGTACAAGAACAGGTACCGCCAGAGAAACCGTGGGCAAAGGTCAGAGGAAGTGACAGTATTTAATCTCTCAGAACATATACTTACAGAGGCATTGTCTAGGGGTTTGTCTTTTGTACAAACCTATAGACAAAGGGCCTTTGAATGCGAAGTGGAATTACACAAGTTTCACAGACAAATGAAATTGAAAAACTTTTTTGCCAGGCAACAACAGGCGGATAGCTCAAGGTTACCATTTCGCAGTAATAGCACATTTGATCCTCCATGTACTAATCCCTCAATTAATACTTTTATGAGATTAATGAAACAGGACACCATCCCGTTTATTAAAAAGCAAAAACGCTCCTTTAATAAGATTACTAAGGCAGAACAACAAGCCATACTGAGTCTTAGGAGTAATGACTCGATTATTATTCGAGCTGCTGACAAGGGTGGTGGGGTGGTGGTTCTTAACCGTGTTGATTATATATCAGAGGTGAATAGACAACTTGAGGATTCAGCCTGCTATAAAAAGCTATTATACGATCCAATCTTTGGGTATAAAAAGAGATAGATGCCGTGATTTCCGTGGGATTAGGTAATGGATGGATTGATGAGGCCACATCAACATTTTTGACACAAGATAACCCCATTACTCCCTTATTATATATTTTGCCCAAGGTTCATAAATCTTTGCTAAAACCACCGGGGAGGTCTATCATTTCTTCAAGAGGTTCCCTCTGTCAAAGCTTATCGCAATACGTATACAATAGAGCAGCAGGAGTAGGAGACATAGTAGTGATGGGAGATTTTAACTATCCAGAGATAAACTGGAAAAACGATTCATGTGATACTGCTAGGGGCAATATGTTTTTAAACACACTTAATGATAACTACTTAGTCCAACTAATTGAGGAACCAACTAGGTACAATGCAATCTTAGACCTGGTATTAACAAACAATGGGGATTTTGTATCAGGTATTATAGTAGGGGAACCCATAGGAAATAGCGACCACAATATGGTCACATTCAATATCAGTTTCTATAAACAGCCCTATACTGGCTCAACTAGGACTTTAAACTTTAGCAAAGCAAATTTTGAAAAGATGAGGGTATTTTTCAGGGATATTGAATGGGAAGGTTTGTTTTTAGGAAAAAATACTACGGAGAAATGGGAGGTACTAAAATTCCTGCTAGCTAAAAATACACTCAAATGTATTCCTATGAGTAGCAAAAAAAGGAATAAAAATCATAAACCGATGTGGCTTAACAAAAAGATTAAGGAACTTATGGGCAAGAAAAGGTGAGCATTTAAAAAATGACGGGGAAGCAGAGTCATTTCAGCACTATAAGGAATGTAACAAAATTTGCAAAAAGGAAATAAGAGCGGCTAAAGTAGAAACTGAAAAACTAGTAGCAAAGGAAAGCAAAGCAAATCCCAAAAAATTCTTTAAATACATTAATAGCAAGAGATTAAAGAAGGAGAGTATAGGCCCTTTAAAAGACAAGCTGGGAGTCTTAAGCAAAAATGATAATGACATAGCGGACACACTAAATGAGTTTTTTTCAACAGTATTCACTCGTGAGGACCCAATTCAGGGACTAATGCACAATCTCAATAATGAGAATATCCCACTGATAGGTAGTTATTTAAGCGAGGAAGTAGTCTGTGACCGATTAAAACATTTAAAGATTAATAAATCACCAGGGCCCGATGGTATTCATCCAAGGGTTCTAATGGAGCTTCACTCTGAACTGGCAAAACCGCTATCTTTGATCTTTAAGGATTCAGTTATATCAGGTATGGTTCCCAAAGACTGGCGTATAGCGGAAGTAGTGCCTATATTCAAAAAGGGAAGTAAAGCTGAACCAGGTAATTATAGACCAGTTAGTCTTACATCTATAGTGGGGAAAGTATTGGAAGGTATTCTAAGAGATAGTATTCAGAAGTTCCTTGAAACCAATAAGGTCATTAAAAGGAATCAACATGGGTTTATGAAGGACAGATCCTGTCAAACCAACTTACTTGGCTTTTATGAAACAGTAAGCGCAAACCTAGATCAGGGTAAAGACGTGGATGTAATCTTTTTAGACTTTGCCAAAGCGTTCAATACTGTACCACACATGAGACTTATCTACAAGCTACAAGAATCAGGGCTAGGAAGCACAATATGCACTTGGGTCAAAAACTGGTTAGATAATAGGAAGCAGCGCGTTGTGGTTAATGGATCTTTTTCAACTTGGACTGAAGTGCTAAGTGGTGTGCCGCAAGGCTCAGTATTAGGACCGCTATTGTTCAATATTTTCATTAACGACCTAACAGAAGGTCTAGAGAGCATGGTGTCAATTTTTGCAGATGATACTAAATTGTGTAAGGCTATAAATACAGAGGAGGATGCCGAGTCTCTTCAGAACGACTTAGTTAAATTAGAAGCATGGGCAGCCAAATGGAGAATGTGCTTCAACACAGACAAGTATAAGGTAATGCACTGTGGTAACAAGAACATAAATTACACCTACCTACTAAATGGGGCAAAATTAGGGGTTTCTGTACTGGAAAAGGACTTAGGTGTCCTCATAGATAGCAAGCTAAGCAGTAGTACCCAAAGTAGGACTGCAGCAAAGAAGGCTAATAAGATATTAGCATGCATAAAACGGGGTATTGATGCTAGGGATGAGAGCATTATACTCCCGTTATATAAATCACTAGTGAGGCCACACCTTGAATACTGTGTACAATTCTGGGCACCGTACTACAAAAAGGATATCCTGGAGCTTGAAAAGGTACAGAGGAGGGCGACCAAACTAATTAAGGACATGGAGACGATGGAATACAAGGAAAGGCTTGAAAGACTAGGCATGTTTACATTGGAAAAGCGGAGACTAAGAGGGGATATGATCAACATCTACAAATATATAAGGGGACAATACACAGAGCTTGCGCGGGACCTGTTTTTGGTTAGATCAACACAGAGGACTCGTGGACACTCGCTCAGGTTAGAGGAGAGGAGATTCCGCACAATACGGCGTAAAGGCTTTTTCACGGTAAGGACAATACATGTTTGGAATTCCCTGCCCGAGGGAGTTGTAATGGCGGAATCTGTCAACACCTTTAAGAATGGGTTAGATAAATTCCTAATGGATAAGGATATCCAGGGGTATGGTGCATAGTCATGCATTATAGTTACTATAAATAGGGATAAAATGTAACGGCTGATAGCAGCATCAGTCAGAAATTTTAGTCAAATCATCATGCATAGGAGACCACAAATAGGTTGAACTCGATGGACAATTGTCTTTTTTCAACCTCAGATACTATGTTACTATGTTACGTTGATTTTTTTCTTCAAGCTATAGTTCTTAATACCCCTACTGTTTTGAAAGATACAACAGATTTTTTGACTAAATTGAGGACCTTTGGTAATCCTCCACCAGGTTGTTTACTCGTCACCTGTGACATTGTCAGTTGGTATACCAATATAGGACACACAGAAGGAATAGAGGCTATAAAAAAATCCATTATCACCAGTCCACACTATAAGGGTCCTGCAATTGAATTTTTTTTTATTGTTGATTGATATAATTTTACACAAAAATTATTTTTTGTTTGAGAATACATTTTATTTACAATTGCGCGGAACTGCAATGGGGTCAAACATGGCCCCAGCATACGCAAATTTATTCATGCATGAATATGAGAAAATTTATTTTTTCAATAACGCATAATTTTCATCATACATAGCGTTTTTTGCTCGTTTCATCGACGATATCTTTATGGTGTGGACTGGGGATTTAATAAGCCTCAATGACTTAGTTTCAACATCTCAATAGTCTTACAGGCACCATTAGGCTCACCTGTGCAAGCAGTCCCTCTAACATAGAATTCCTTGATGTTTCGATCTCCATTAAGGAAGGGTTGTTCGAGACATCTATCTATTAAGAAAGGTACTGATAAAAACACGGTATTACTGGCGGAAAGCTTTCATCCTAAACCATTGAAAGTGGGCCTGCCCTTTGCTCAACTTTCACGAATAGTTAGGATAACCTCTAATCCCGCCCTTTTGAATGAAACTCTATATAAAATGGGGTCTGATTTCTAGAGATGAGCGGGTTCGGTTTCTCTGAATCCGAACCCGCACGAACTTCATGTTTTTTTTCACGGGTCCGAGCGACTCGGATCTTCCCGCCTTGCTCGGTTAACCCGAGCGCGCCCGAACGTCATCATGATGCTGTCGGATTCTCGCGAGGCTCGGATTCTATCGCGAGACTCGGATTCTATATAAGGAGCCGCGCGTCGCCGCCATTTTCACACGTGCATTGAGATTGATAGGGAGAGGACGTGGCTGGCGTCCTCTCCATTTAGATTAGGGTTGAGAGAGAGAGAGAGAGATTGACCTGAGGCTGTGATACTGTAGGAGAGAGTGCAGAGTTTAGTGACTGACGACCACAGTGACCACCAGACAGTGCAGTTGTTTGTTTTATTTAATATATCCGTTCTCTGCCTGAAAAAAACGATACACACAGTGACTCAGTCACATACCATATCTGTGTGCACTGCTCAGCCCAGTGTGCTGCATCAATGTATATATATATCTGACTGTGCTCAGCTCACACAGCTTATAATTGTGGGGGAGACTGGGGAGCACTGCAGTGCCAGTTATAGGTTATAGCAGGAGCCAGGAGTACATAATATTATATTAAAATTAAACAGTGCACACTTTTGCTGCAGGAGTGCCACTGCCAGTGTGACTAGTGACCAGTGACCTGACCACCAGTATATATAATATTAGTAGTATACTATCTCTTTATCAACCAGTCTATATTAGCAGCAGACACAGTACAGTGCGGTAGTTCACGGCTGTGGCTACCTCTATGTCGGCACTCGGCAGCCCGTCCATAATTGTATATACCACCTAACCGTGGGTTTTTTTTCTTTCTTTATAGTCATACTAGTTACGAGTATACTATCTCTTTATCAACCAGTCTATATTAGCAGCAGACACAGTACAGTGCGGTAGTTCACGGCTGTGGCTACCTCTGTGTCGGCACTCGGCAGCCCGTCCATAATTGTATATACCACCTAACCGTGGTTTTTTTTTCTTTCTTTATACATACATACTAGTTACGAGTATACTATCTCTTTATCAACCAGTCTATATTAGCAGCAGACACAGTACAGTGCGGTAGTTCACGGCTGTGGCTACCTCTGTGTCGGCACTCGGCAGCCCGTCCATAATTGTATATACCACCTAACCGTGTTTTTTTTTTCTTTCTTTATACATACATACTAGTTACGAGTATACTATCTCTTTATCAACCAGTCTATATATTAGCAGCAGACACAGTACAGTGCGGTAGTTCACGGCTGTGGCTACCTCTGTGTCGGCACTCGGCAGCCCGTCCATAATTGTATATACCACCTAACCGTGGTTTTTTTTTCTTTCTTTATACATACATACTAGTTACGAGTATACTATCTCTTTATCAACCAGTCTATATTAGCAGCAGACACAGTACAGTGCGGTAGTTCACGGCTGTGGCTACCTCTGTGTCGGCACTCGGCAGCCCGTCCATAATTGTATATACCACCTAACCGTGGTTTTTTTTTCTTTCTTTATACATACATACTAGTTACGAGTATACTATCTCTTTATCAACCAGTCTATATTAGCAGCAGACACAGTACAGTGCGGTAGTTCACGGCTGTGGCTACCTCTGTGTCGGCACTCGGCAGCCCGTCCATAATTGTATATACCACCTAACCGTGGTTTTTTTTTCTTTCTTTATACATACATACTAGTTACGAGTATACTATCTCTTTATCAACCAGTCTATATATTAGCAGCAGACACAGTACAGTGCGGTAGTTCACGGCTGTGGCTACCTCTGTGTCGGCACTCGGCAGCCCGTCCATAATTGTATATACCACCTAACCGTGTTTTTTTTTTCTTTCTTTATACATACATACTAGTTACGAGTATACTATCTCTTTATCAACCAGTCTATATATTAGCAGCAGACACAGTACAGTGCGGTAGTTCACGGCTGTGGCTACCTCTGTGTCGGCACTCGGCAGCCCGTCCATAATTGTATATACCACCTAACCGTGTTTTTTTTTTCTTTCTTTATACATACATACTAGTTACGAGTATACTATCTCTTTATCAACCAGTCTATATATTAGCAGCAGACACAGTACAGTGCGGTAGTTCACGGCTGTGGCTACCTCTGTGTCGGCACTCGGCAGCCCGTCCATAATTGTATATACCACCTAACCGTGGTTTTTTTTTCTTTCTTTATACATACATACTAGTTACGAGTATACTATCTCTTTATCAACCAGTCTATATATTAGCAGCAGACACAGTACAGTGCGGTAGTTCACGGCTGTGGCTACCTCTGTGTCGGCACTCGGCAGCCCGTCCATAATTGTATACTAGTATCCAATCCATCCATCTCCATTGTTTACCTGAGGTGCCTTTTAGTTGTGCCTATTAAAATATGGAGAACAAAAATGTTGAGGTTCCAAAATTAGGGAAAGATCAAGATCCACTTCCACCTCGTGCTGAAGCTGCTGCCACTAGTCATGGCCGAGACGATGAAATGCCAGCAACGTCGTCTGCCAAGGCCGATGCCCAATGTCATAGTACAGAGCATGTCAAATCCAAAACACCAAATATCAGTAAAAAAAGGACTCCAAAACCTAAAATAAAATTGTCGGAGGAGAAGCGTAAACTTGCCAATATGCCATTTACCACACGGAGTGGCAAGGAACGGCTGAGGCCCTGGCCTATGTTCATGGCTAGTGGTTCAGCTTCACATGAGGATGGAAGCACTCAGCCTCTCGCTAGAAAAATGAAAAGACTAAAGCTGGCAAAAGCAGTAGCACCGCAAAGAACTGTGCGTTCTTCGAAATCCCAAATCCACAAGGAGAGTCCGACTCCAATTGTGTCGGTTGCGATGCCTGACCTTCCCAACACTGGACGTGAAGAGCATGCGCCTTCCACCATTTGCACGCCCCCTGCAAGTGATGGAAGGAGCACCCGCAGTCCAGTTCCTGATAGTCAGATTGAAGATGTCAGTGTTGAAGTACACCAGGATGAGGAGGATATGGGTGTTGCTGGCGCTGGGGAGGAAATTGACCAGGAGGATTCTGATGGTGAGGTGGTTTGTTTAAGTCAGGCACCCGGGGAGACACCTGTTGTCCGTGGTAGGAATATGGCCGTTGACATGCCTGGTGAAAATACCAAAAAAATCAGCTCTTCGGTGTGGAAGTATTTCACCAGAAATGCGGACAACAGGTGTCAAGCCGTGTGTTCCCTTTGTCAAGCTGTAATAAGTAGGGGTAAGGATGTTAACCACCTCGGAACATCCTCCCTTATACGTCACCTGCAGCGCATTCATAATAAGTCAGTGACAAGTTCAAAAACTTTGGGTGACAGCGGAAGCAGTCCACTGACCAGTAAATCCCTTCCTCTTGTAACCAAGCTCACGCAAACCACCCCACCAACTCCCTCAGTGTCAATTTCCTCCTTCCCCAGGAATGCCAATAGTCCTGCAGGCAATGTCACTGGCAATTCTGACGAGTCCTCTCCTGCCTGGGATTTCTCCGATGCATCCTTGCGTGTATCGCCTACTGCTGCTGGCGCTGCTGTTGTTGCTGCTGGGAGTCGATGGTCATCCCAGAGGGGAAGTCGTAAGCCCACTTGTACTACTTCCAGTAAGCAATTGACTGTTCAACAGTCCTTTGCGAGGAAGATGAAATATCACAGCAGTCATCCTGCTGCAAAGCGGATAACTGAGGCCTTGACAACTATGTTGGTGTTAGACGTGCGTCCGGTATCCGCCGTTAGTTCACAGGGAACTAGACAATTTATTGAGGCAGTGTGCCCCCGTTACCAAATACAATCTAGGTTCCACTTCTCTAGGCAGGCGATACAGAGAATGTACACGGACGTCAGAAAAAGACTCACCAGTGTCCTAAAAAATGCAGTTGTACCCAATGTCCACTTAACCACGGACATGTGGACAAGTGGAGCAGGGCAGACTGAGGACTATATGACTGTGACAGCCCACTGGGTAGATGTATGGACTCCCGCCGCAAGAACAGCAGCGGCGGCACCAGTAGCAGCATCTCGCAAACGCCAACTCTTTCCTAGGCAGGCTACGCTTTGTATCACCGCTTTCCAGAATACGCACACAGCTGAAAACCTCTTACGGCAACTGAGGAAGATCATCGCGGAATGGCTTACCCCAATTGGACTCTCCTGTGGATTTGTGGCATCGGACAACGCCAGCAATATTGTGTGTGCATTAAATATGGGCAAATTCCAGCACGTCCCATGTTTTGCACATACCTTGAATTTGGTGGTGCAGAATTTTTAAAAAAACGACAGGGGCGTGCAAGAGATGCTGTCGGTGGCCAGAAGAATTGCGGGACACTTTCGGCGTACAGGCACCACGTACAGAAGACTGGAGCACCACCAAAAACTACTGAACCTGCCCTGCCATCATCTGAAGCAAGAAGTGGTAACGAGGTGGAATTCAACCCTCTATATGCTTCAGAGGTTGGAGGAGCAGCAAAAGGCCATTCAAGCCTATACAATTGAGCACGATATAGTAGGTGGAATGCACCTGTCTCAAGCGCAGTGGAGAATGATTTCAACGTTGTGCAAGGTTCTGATGCCCTTTGAACTTGCCACACGTGAAGTCAGTTCAGACACTGCCAGCCTGAGTCAGGTCATTCCCCTCATCAGGCTTTTGCAGAAGAAGCTGGAGACATTGAAGGAGGAGCTAACACGGAGCGATTCCGCTAGGCATGTGGGACTTGTGGATGGAGCCCTTAATTCGCTTAACAAGGATTCACGGGTGGTCAATCTGTTGAAATCAGAGCACTACATTTTGGCCACCGTGCTCGATCCTAGATTTAAAGCCTACCTTGGATCTCTCTTTCCGGCAGACACAAGTCTGCTGGGGTTGAAAGACCTGCTGGTGACAAAATTGTCAAGTCAAGCGGAACGCGACCTGTCAACATCTCCTCCTTCACATTCTCCCGCAACTGGGGGTGCGAGGAAAAGGCTCAGAATTCCGAGCCCACCCGCTGGCGGTGATGCAGGGCAGTCTGGAGCGACTGCTGATGCTGACATCTGGTCCGGACTGAAGGACCTGACAACGATTACGGACATGTCGTCTACTGTCACTGCATATGATTCTCTCAACATTGATAGAATGGTGGAGGATTATATGAGTGACCGCATCCAAGTAGGCACGTCACACAGTCCGTACTTATACTGGCAGGAAAAAGAGGCAATTTGGAGGCCCTTGCACAAACTGGCTTTATTCTACCTAAGTTGCCCTCCCACAAGTGTGTACTCCGAAAGAGTGTTTAGTGCCGCCGCTCACCTTGTCAGCAATCGGCGTACGAGGTTACATCCAGAAAATGTGGAGAAGATGATGTTCATTAAAATGAATTATAATCAATTCCTCCGCGGAGACATTGACCAGCAGCAATTGCCTCCACAAAGTACACAGGGAGCTGAGATGGTGGATTCCAGTGGGGACGAATTGATAATCTGTGAGGAGGGGGATGTACACGGTGATATATCGGAGGGTGATGATGAGGTGGACATCTTGCCTCTGTAGAGCCAGTTTGTGCAAGGAGAGATTAATTGCTTCTTTTTTGGGGGGGGTCCAAACCAACCCGTCATATCAGTCACAGTCGTGTGGCAGACCCTGTCACTGAAATGATGGGTTGGTTAAAGTGTGCATGTCCTGTTTTGTTTATACAACATAAGGGTGGGTGGGAGGGCCCAAGGACAATTCCATCTTGCACCTCTTTTTTCTTTTCTTTTTCTTTGCGTCATGTGCTGTTTGGGGAGGGTTTTTTGGAAGGGACATCCTGCGTGACACTGCAGTGCCACTCCTAGATGGGCCCGGTGTTTGTGTCGGCCACTAGGGTCGCTTATCTTACTCACACAGCTACCTCATTGCGCCTCTTTTTTTCTTTGCGTCATGTGCTGTTTGGGGAGGGTTTTTTGGAAGGGACATCCTGCGTGACACTGCAGTGACACTCCTAGATGGGCCCGGTGTTTGTGTCGGCCACTAGGGTCGCTTATCTTACTCACACAGCTACCTCATTGCGCCTCTTTTTTTCTTTGCGTCATGTGCTGTTTGGGGAGGGTTTTTTGGAAGGGACATCCTGCGTGACACTGCAGTGCCACTCCTAGATGGGCCCGGTGTTTGTGTCAGCCACTAGGGTCGCTAATCTTACTCACACAGCTACCTCATTGCGCCTCTTTTTTTCTTTGCGTCATGTGCTGTTTGGGGAGGGTTTTTTGGAAGGGCCATCCTGCGTGACACTGCAGTGCCACTCCTAGATGGGCCCGGTGTTTGTGTCGGCCACTAGGGTCGCTTATCTTACTCACACAGCGACCTCGGTGCAAATTTTAGGACTAAAAATAATATTGTGAGGTGTGAGGTATTCAGAATAGACTGAAAATGAGTGGAAATTATGGTTTTTGAGGTTAATAATACTTTGGGATCAAAATGACCGCCAAATTCTATGATTTAAGCTGTTTTTTAGGTTTTTTGGAAAAAAACACCCGAATCCAAAACACACCCGAATCCGACAAAAAAAATTCGGTGAGGTTTTGCCAAAACGCGGTCGAACCCAAAACACGGCCGCGGAACCGAACCCAAAACCAAAACACAAAACCCGAAAAATTTCCGGCGCTCATCTCTACTGATTTCATCCAACGTGGCTACAATATGTGGACAGTGCAATAAAAAAATGCTTGACCCTGGATCGGGAAACTTTGTTGACCAGTGATAAAAAGGAAAAGGAAACCGACAGGTTAATTTTTCCCAGCACATTTTCTATAGCTTCAAGACATATAAGAGACTCTGTATTAAGGCATTGGCATATATTAGAGATTGATCCTATCATGAGGGATTTCTGCAAAAATAAAACATTGTTTGCATATAAACGAAGCAGGAATTTAAAAGATCAATTAACATCATCTGATATAAGCCTGACAGTCCCTAAACAGAACTGGCTATCCCTTAAGACTGGCTCATACCAATGTGGGAGATGCGTTAATTGCCGATATTTATTAACAGGTGATTTTTTCATGCACCCTAAGACCGGAGTTAAACATCTGTTACGACAGCATATGACATGTGACAGTAAATATGTGATTTACTTGATAATCTGTCCTTGCCAACTAATATACATTGGCAAGACTATCAGGATGTTAAAAGAAAGAATTGGAATGCATCGCTCTTCCATTAAAAAAGCCATGGGCAAAATTGATCAGAGTACACCACCAGTGGCCAAACATTTTTTTGAAGCTGGACATGCATTAAAAGATTTCAAATTTATGCCCTTGGACCAAATAAGACCTCTAAAGAGGGGAGGAGATCGACATAAACTTCTACTCCAATGGGAGTGTGAACTGATATAAGTCCTTTGGTTTGAAGCTTTCATGTATCGATTGGAAATATTTTTATTAGTTGCTGCTATATGGAATTCAATCTGATGTGATCCTTTGCACTTTAACTACATTTAAAAGAACTCTTTTGGCATTTAACATGGTGTGCTGGTCTTTATGTGAACGGGCTGCTTTTATGGTGTGCATTACACAGGAGGACTATATATATATTATATAATATTTTGTGCCTATTAAATTGAGAGGTGGCAATAGAGCTCGCGAGCTCTTGTTGAAAGAATCAAGATGGATAATCCGGTTAGGAACTATAGCCCCCAATGGGCTTAATGAAAAAATTAATTGGAATACTATTTAATTCTCATTCGGTTATAAGTAATTTATGCAATTGATATAATGCTGGGGACTGGGACATTGTGTCCATATGCAATTATGTTTAATGTTTATTATTACATGTCATATTGTTTTTTGTAACACTTTAATAAAACATAAATGTATATATTTTGTAGATTCGCCGGCGGGACCTGCCCAGATGATTCACCCCCTCCGTGAGACGTACGAGGAACTTCCGCTCGGTGGAGCGCAGACGCCGGGGTGAGTGGAGCGCACACTCGCGGTTGCCTAGCAACACCTGGGGCGGAAGCCGGGCGGAGGAAGGATCGTGACCTCCGGCGGGCGGAAGTCAAGGGAGAGACCGCGGGCGGACACACACTTGCGGTGGGGTACAAAGGTGGGGTAAGTTTTTCATTATGTTGTGTATGCTGTACTGTTATGTCCTGACGACGGGGCTAAGACCCCCGAAACGTTGACTGTGGATAAAAGTTTTTCAACTATTTGCTTAGACTCCAGAGTGCCAGTTATTCTGTTGGATTTATATATATATATATATATATATATATATATATAAACATATTACCTTTGTTTTATACAAAGGTATATTATCAAGTCCATGTGCAGCAGTTCTGCCTCCATGCAGTGGGGCCAACTATACTATGTGCCAGTGGGTCTTTCTTTGGTAATATATTTTGAAAGTTTGCTTAAGTCCAGTAGACCACAAATGTTCTGGCATTGTAGCAAAGTATTTAAAATCTCCGGATCTAGCGGCATCTTTCTGAATGTATCACCCAAAGGTGGCCACCAGCAGCAGGTACTGTATATGTGGATGAGGGTCTACTGCTCTGTACACAGTGGTGAATATTCTGGGTGCAGGGCAGGGCCGTCTTTTCCTATGGAATAAATGGGCAGTTGCTGAAGGACCCCAGGAGTATAAGTTATAGCTGAGGATCCCCTCTTTCCAGGGGTACCAGATTTGTGAAAATTGGCCCTGGGGAACCAGAGATATTTGACTTCAAAGCAGTGGTACCCTTCTGAGCCTGTTAACTGGTCTTCCCAGCCAGATGTCTCGGTTTCTGAATAACTTAGAGTTTTCCTGGGGGTACAAGCCAAAATCTGGGACTCTTCCCTTTCAGTAAACATTGGCAGCTTGTCTCTACTATGCCCAGAACCAGATATATCAGCCTTCTAGCAGCTGGTTCCTGCACCAGCTACACATACCTGGTATGCAGTTTTATATTTTTGATGCTGGATTGCTCTGGCTCCTGAACTCTGATCCCCGTGTTTATAGTACCTACTGAAAGGTGGGACTCTCTAATTTTTTAACCCATTGACAGCTAAAGAATCTATTTCCAGGAACTGGAGATATCTGTAGTCAAGCAAGCTGCCCCCACTGGAAACTGATAATATTAAGCCCACTCCACTATTCATCACTCCCCTGCGTATTAAACACCCCCTACCACCCTGGAAGTCATGTACCAAGGACCCTTCATTCAGTGTTCTCCCTCCCAACCCATATCCCACCATCTGTGCAGTAAAGAAGTAATTAGCATAAATGACTGCTCCAGGTCCTATATGCTGAGCGGAAGATAGAAAATCCCCTACCACCCATGAGACATCAAAGCTGCCACTGGTAACACCCCCCACCCCTACCGCTGAAGGATAGGTAGGGGCCCCAGTTCATTGCTTTGCCCAGGGGCCTACACTGCTGTTAAGACAGCCCTGGTGCAGGGTGTGTGGCTGAAGGCTTCCTTGCCCTCTGACTAGCTGGGTTTTCATATATACAGATGCGTCCTCATACATCTAGTCTCTACGCCATGCAGCGCAAGATGAAATACATAAATACAGGCAGGTACTTATCCATCATACCATACCATCAGGGATGCTTCTGATTGGCTCCAAACTTATTCCGCAGCAGGACAACAACACCAGACATACAGCCAATGTCATTAAGCATAATCTGCAGTGCAAAAAAGAACAAAGAGTCCTGGAAGTGATTATATGGCCCCCACAGAGCCCCGATCTCAACATCATTGAGTCAGTCTGGGATTACATGAAGAGACGAAAGGATTTGAGCAAGCCTACATCCACAGAAAATCTGTAGTTAGTTATCTAAAATGTTTGGAACAGCCTCCCTGCCAAGTTCCCTGAAAAACTGTGCAAGTGTACCGAGAAGGATTGATGCTCTTTTGGAGGCAAAGGGAGGTCACACCAAATATTGATTTGATTTAGATTTCTCTTCTGTTCATTCACTTTGCATTTTGTTAATTGATAAAAATTATTTATTAACACTTTTATTTTTAAAGCATTTTTTTCACATCTGCCTAAAACTTTTGCACAGTACTGTTCTTCTTCTTTGATGCTCCATAATTTGTAGCATCGATCCTTTACTAGTATATGCATGCACAGTACTATCTTGCCACTGTGTTTGAGTGATTTAAGGTAAACAGTAAAGCTTCAGAGTGTCTTAATGAACAACTTGTACACAGTAGCTGCATTCATGATAAACGTCATTAAGCTTAAAGGCTCGGAGAACTATACCACATGGAAGTTCACAATGGAAATGGAACTTTACCGTTAAGTGCTGTAGAAAGTTATTATTAACCCAGTTGACAGTCCAAATCATGATTATGATTTAGCCATGGGAAAATGTCAGTGTGTGAAATGTGGACAGCAATGCAGGCAGCATATGAGAATAAGGGTCTCACGTGAAGAATTAGTTGAATACTATATAACACTAAGCTGAGTGAATGAACAAGTACATTATGAGTGACTACCTTTATAAGGTGATGTCCATACAGTATCCCAGTAATTAATGTCTGTAAAATCCAATGAGTAGATCATCATGGCAATGCTACAGAACTTAACATCTGAATTAGATTTCCCAGTGGTAGCTTTATCAACAGAGATCATTAGGACAAAACAACTGCAGTTCCAAGAACATGCAAAACTTGAATTAAGTGTGGAGAATACTGTATTACACACTAAAGATGTAAAGTCCAGAAAGTTCAAGTATACGTGCTATGTATGTCGAAAAACAGGATACAGTGTTTGAATGTAAACTGAAAAATGTGAGTGCTACACAGAAAATGAAGTGTAACAACAAGAAAGAGTCAGTTTAACGTATCACAGACAGTTGCAGAAGAGATTGCTGGTATATTGACTTATGTGCCACTAGACATTGCAGTTGCAATGGAGAGTGGTTCACTACACTTAGTATGTGTGATCCTATAACAGTCAGTGGAATAGGAGATACAGTACTTACAGCTACAAAAGTTGGGATAGTCATGGCCCCCCTGAGAATGGGTGGTAAAACCAAAGTCACAGAAATCCAAGATGTGTTATATATGGATACACACCTCATAAAATGAGCAACCTGAACCAAAAACGATTGTAAAGTTAAGTTTTCAGAAGGAATATGTATCATAAGAGGGACTGTAATAGCAACAGGTACCCAGTGCAGACAACTTTATGTCCTTCACAAAGAGGAATGTTATGTGATGATGAATTCTGACTCACAGACTGGAATTCTGTCACAGAATACTAGGTCATCTTGGATATGACCACATCCAAAAACTTCTTGTTGGGATGGTGATAGGTACTGTATATCTGTGAACCAAACTGAAAGGCCAGTGTGTGAGTTCTTTATAGTAGGCAAGCAAAGCCATTGCCACCTCCTAAGATTGACAAGTAGAGTTGAGGCAGCCCTGGAATTGGTGCACACAGATGTGTGTGGTCCAGTGGAAGCAAAATCAATAAGTGGATACAGATATTTAATAACACTCATTCATGATTTCACAAGATTGAAACATGTTTATTTCATATAAGAAAAGAGTGAAGTATTAAGCAAGATTGCAGACTTCAAGAGATCAGCAGAAACTCAAACTGGTCACAAATTGAAGGTCCTGAGGTATGATGATGGAGGGGAATATCTAAACAGAGGCTCGGATCTCCCTGCCTACTCTGGATCCCAAAGCAAGGCAAAACATCACTTATTACTGGTCGGCTCTCATGACTTTTGGCTTGGGCACCAATTTCAAAGTCCCTTTGAAATCAATGGGCTGACCACTGATTGGCTGAGAGAGCCATCTCTCACAGCTCTCAGCCAATAAACACTTCTCCATAGACTTTAATGGGTGCAACAAGGCAGAGTGCAGTGAGTCACTGCCCAGTCCCCTGCACTGATGACACCACCAGCAAACCCCCACTGAGAACACCGCCAGTCATCAGTTGCCCAGGGCCCTCAGGAGAAAGGTACAGATTGGGCAATGAGAATAGGCATATGCTGTGGGCATGTTCACTTGTGTAAGGGGCAACCACGTCTGTTGTTGCTATTTTACATATGGTTAAGGGTTTTTTCTTTGCTGTTTGTAAACTACTACTACTTTTGAGCAATGATATTCCACACAGGATTCTTAGTAAATTTCTGTGTTGTATTTTTTTCTATTGAAAGTACTTGCAAGTCGGTTTGATTGTTATTTGCTAATACATTACTAATTTGCAAAAATATTTTTAAACAGAATTAACTGAGTGTTTGTGCCGTTGCTCTGTTGCTTAGTTTAGCCAATCAACCTTTGATCTATGGCCCTCATTCCGAGTTGTTCGCTCGTTATTTTTCATCGCATCGCAGCGATTTTCCGCAAACTGTGCATGCGCAATGTTCGCACTGCAGCTGCGCCAAGTAAATTTGCTAAGAAGTTTGGTATTTTACTCACGGCATTACGAGGTTTTTTCTTCGTTCTGGTGATCGTAGTGTGATTGACAGGAAGTGGGTGTTTCTGGGTGGAAACTGGCCGTTTTATGGGAGTGTGTGAAAAAACGCTGCCGTTTCTGGGAAAAGCGCGGGAGTGGCTGGAGAAACGGGGGAGTGTCTGGGCGAACGCTGGGTGTGTTTGTGACGTCAAACCAGGAACGAAACTGACTGAACTGATCGCAGTGGCAGAGTAAGTGTCGAGCTACTCAGAAACTGCTTAGAAATTTCTATTCGCAATTTTGAGAATCTTTCGTTCGCAATTCTGCTAAGCTAAGATTCACTCCCAGTAGGCGGCGGCTTAGCGTGTACAATGCTGCTAAAAGCAGCTTGCGAGCGAACAACTCGGAATGAGAGCCAATGTTGGTAAACAATATTGTGAGCTGTGAGGTGGTCAAATTAACTGAAAATTAATGTTTTTAAGGTAACTGTAGGAACAAAACAAGCCCCAAGTGATGTTTTAGCTGTTTTCATAATTTTTTTAAAGTAAATACAAATCTAAAAACCAAAACACATGAGGGTGGATTTGGTAAAACCAAAACATGAAGTTAATAGGCTTCAGAAATTCCTATATAAAATTTTGTGATGGTTTACTATAAAAAGAGATGAATTTACTCTGGCGGCAAATTGTCTTCTCTGCGAATATTTCTGCAATTGCATTGATAGATATGACAGAATTGAATTAAATACAGTATGCGTGGTGCATGAGGCAAATGGAAAATTTCCGTTGCCAGACATTGTACTTGTGTTTGACAGCAGATATGACATCTCCCTGTAAATAAAAAATGATGACGAATTATCCTCAAATTTTCAGCTTTCAGGTTTTTATCAATTATTTAAGGTCCATTAGTAGCACTCATAAACTTCTGATTCCAGACACAACAAACATTTGCTTGTTAATAACTGAAGAGTGAACATAATGAGCCAATTAACTTCTAAGATTTAAGCAGTTCCAACAGCATCCATGTTATTTACTGCATTAAAAGTCCCTTTTTCCATATAATTCAGGCCTTATTTAAAGAAAATCTTTAGTTTCAGATAAACATACTGTACAGTAGATCATTCGGAGAGAAATAATGAGACTGTATAGATAACTGTATAGTTCTGTCCTGTGCTTCTACATACTATATATCATCATGATACACTTTACCTGCTAGTCTGTTTACAACTTCTTTTCAGATTGCAGGAGCTGAATTAATTAATGGTCAATGTATTTTCTGTTAGTTTTTTGAGTACAGATTAATTCAAATACAATCTCATATTACTGATCAATCGCCCAATGAAATGGAGAAATGCATTATGCCGGCACAATGTTAGAAGACAGCAGTTCACTTTTATGCTTCCCATATATATAATAAAATTGACTGCTGATACAAATGATGTCATCATGTTGGCATGTTATTACAATTGGTATGACCTCTGGCCCCTCTCACCAGTGTCAGGGATGTCACTTGCAAATAGTTCCGGTATAACACACATCTACTGTCTCCAAACAACTGTTATTTCCTTTATTTATGTTGGGCATACTTTGTCTGAAAAAATGTCTGTCAGATCAACAGAAGTTTCATCTGACAAGCTGAAACCAGTCAATGCCATGCATAAACTGAGATATCTCACAGTATTTATGACTACAACATCTGGGTTCCTCCAAAGGGGAGGAAACATTTTCCCTGTTCCTCCCCTTTGAAGGAACAGGGAAAATGATGCAGTGCATACAGTATACTGCCAGTTCCACTGACCAATTATGAGATCAGTCAACCTTGTTGGAAGATCATGCCCAAGCTACAGGTCATCACTGATTGGTCACGTTCATACATTATGCAATTATCAGTCTGATCCACCAATGATCGTCAGATCAGACTGATAATTGACTTAATTGTATAATGTATGCCTGGCATTTCTCATCCTATACCACCTCATGATAAAAATACAGTGTCATGTCATTATCCAAAACAGCATCATAATAACAGCATCACATCATTATCAGAAACTAAAAATATATAACAGTATAGAAGAAAGGGAAAAGGCACACAGGAATGCACAGCCATATAAGTAATGATAAAACACTCTGCAGATGAGAAAATGCAAAGACGTCCCAAATAGTGCAAAAGTAAAGGTAAAAGGAAAAAAGTTAATGCTTTTGAAAAATCATTACAATAAAATCAAATGCTGATAAAATATATGCCATTATGCTTACCGCTAATTAGAAGAAAGAGTTTTATACACTCTGAGTATGCCCTAACTAACCCCTTTCCAACGCCTCACCTACACAGATGTCCTCTGTAAAGTTTAATCATGGGCAAAATCAGACAGAGCAGTGGGGCAGTTGTTTTCCTAATTCTAACCTGGACGAAGTAAAGAGTGCTGGCAGCAGAGGCGTCACTAGGGTTGGTGTCACCCGGTGTTGTAACACATGGTGTCGCCTCCCCCCCCATCGACCTACTCTCGTATCAGTCCATATAGAAATCTTGAGAGCAGGGGCCAGTGCTAGGGTATTTGGTACCCCCAGCAAATGACAAATTGCACCCTCCCTCCATATGCAATAAAGGGACAGTGCGTCTCGAAGGCACACAGCAAAAAGAGGGGTGTGGTCTAACAAGGTAGGGGCGTGACCACCAATAGTACACCCAATTCAAATTACACCACACAGTAGCACACAATGGCCCTCATTCCGAGTTGATCGCACCAAGCAACTTTTTTCTGCTGGTGAGATCAACTAATCTCCGCCTATGGGGGAGTATATTTTAGCATAGCAGGGCTGCGTTCGCTTGTGCAGCCCTGCTATGCTAAAAAAGTTTCACTCAAAACAAGACCAGCCATGGACATACTTACCCTGTGTGACGGATCCAGCGATGATGGGGCCGGCTTTGACGTCACACCTCCTCCCTCTGTTCACCTGGACACGCCTGCCTTTTACCTACCACTCCCCGAAAATGGCAGCAAACGGTAAGTGGATGCCCTGGAATGCCCTCTTGCTGTCCATCTTCTTGCAGTCGCTGCTGTGACCGATTTCTTCTCAGCCAGCGTTGTTGGCAACGAAGTGCGCGCGCAATGCGCACGCCATACCCATTTGCACAGCAAGCGAAGAACCACTGCGTGTGAATGGGTCGGAATGACCCCCAATATCATACAATCTTATTCACATTACACTGCATGTAGTGCCAATGATCCATATTGCATCACGTTACAACACACAGTAGTGGCCCTTATACACAATACCCACAGTAGTGTTCCTTATACACATTATACCCACAGTCAGGGCTGGAAACAGAAATGGGGGGCTCTATACATTGATCTCTCTGGCCCCCCCAAACCCCCCCATAGGCCAGGGTTTGTAAGGGTGGGTTCCAGATATTTACAATATAGATAGTGTTTTTGTTGGTGTGCCTGATAATAAATTTATTTTAATTAATTTGTGGGCTGCCCAGAGTGCATGCTTTAAAAAGCACTCTTAAGCGCTGTGTCCCCATTTATTGTTCCCCTGATCCTCGGGACCCCTCTGGCGACTTGGGGCCTGGTACGGGTGTCCCCTTTGATCCCCCTGTTGCCGGGCCTGCCCATAGTACTAGTGTCCCTTAGAAAACAGTAGTACTGCCACACATAATGCCCACAGCAGTAGTGTCCCCTACACATAACGCCTACAGTAGTAGTGTCACATATAATGCCCACAGTAGTAGTGCTCCTTACATATAACGCCAACAGTAGTAGTGCACCTTACACATAAAGCCAACAGTAGTAATGCCACACTTAATGCCCACAGTGGTAGTGCTTGAAGACCCTTCCACCCCTTTCCGTATATATATTTAGCGATTTTGTGACCAGTATTCCCCTTCCCTTATATTTATTTAGAATTTTATACTACCCCCTTATGTTTTTTATGCTCATTATTACCCATATATATTTTATATCCATCACCTTCCACTCCTATTTTTTGCCCATCAACACCTTAACCCACCCCTAATATATTTTATGCCCATCAGACCCCACCAGTTATATACTTTTAGCATATCAGCCTCCCCACCATCCCCTTATATAATGTATACAAATCTACCCCTTATCTATCCTACACTGCCACACTTTTTAATGTACCTTTAGTTGGCTGTAACTTGGGGCAGTTCTTCAAGGAATGCAGCAGGTTGCTTCAGGCAGCAGAATGCTGGATGTAGTACCAGCCGGAGACATATAGATGCAGGTAGCCAGAGACAGCCGAAGCCAGGGCAGCGCACTGCTGCATTATAAACATACATCGGCCGTGGTAGCAGCATAACATGGTGGGTGGGCTGAGGCATCAGCCTCGCTGCACTACCCACCCCACGACCCTCCCCACATACTGCCAGCGCAGCCAGATAGACAGTCACTGGAGCCTGCGTTGGATGTTAGGCAGAGGCAGTAGCTCTGTGATAGGGGCCGCATGCGCGCGTGAGGGGGGGGGGGGGTAGCAGAGTGTTATGTCAGCTAAGGGGGATACAGTGCGGAAATGAGTGCAGCACTTGGTGACACCCCCACGGACTGTGACCTCCGAGGTGCACACTTCACTGCACTCCAGGTCATTCCTCTTTTAGCGCAGCAGCAGCACTCAAGTCTCCTTCCGTTTGTCCCAGAATGGTATGCGGTGCCGGAGTGCGCGATGACGAGGAGTGACGTACAGCACCCGGCATAATTTCCAGAGAGATTGCGGCAGTACGGACCCAGCGGCGTGCAGCGGTGAATGACTTTGACAGTCCGTCTCATGAGTCAGCGGGGGTGTGGGAGCTTGGTGCCCCAGGGAGGAGCGGGTGCTGCCACGGGCATGTCTGTCAAGTCAGTGGTTTGGATAGGGGTGCGTGTTAGAAGCTCTTATTTGGTGTCACCCCATTGAAGGGTGACACCCGGGTGCAGGCCGCACCCCCCGCACCTCCCTCATGACACCACTGGCTGGCAGTACTAGGAGAGGAGGGAGTTATCTGAGGTAATGCTTCTATATACAGCTAAGGAGAGAAGTACAGATATGTCCTTGTTTTAGCTATCCCTTTGGTCAGTGGCATAACTAGAAGTTCGGGGGCCCCACAGCAAAATCTTGAAAGAAGCCCTCCAACCTTCTTGCATGTTGGCACTACAATGCCCCTTAGGGGAGTAAGAAGAGAGAGATAGGGGCAGAGTCAGGGAGAGAGAGAGAGAGAGAGAGAGAGAGAGAGAGAGAGAGAGAGAGAGAGAGAGAGGGTGTCATGAAAAAAGAGGGAATGAGATAAAAAGAGAGAGAAGTGAGAGAGAGGGTGTCAGGGAGAAAGAGAGAAAGGGATGGTAGGGCAGAGAGGGCATCAGAAAGAGAGAGGGTGTCTGAGAGAAAGTTTGTCATAGAGAGGAGAAAGAAAGGGAGGGGCAAGAAGGAGTGAGAGATATAGAGAGTCTCAGGGAGGGAGAGAGAGACAGTGTCAGGGAGAGGGAGAGAGAGACAGTGTAAGAGAGAGACAGAGAGACAGAGAGAGAGAGAGAGAGAGAGAGAGAGAGACTATCAGGGATAGAGAGAGAGGGAAAGACAGTGTCAGGGAGATGGTGTCAGGGAGAGAGACAGTGTCAGGGAGATAGTGAGAGAGACAGTCTCAGGGAGAGAGAGACAGTGTCAGAAAGAGAGAGACAGTATCAGGGAGAGATTGAGAGAGACAGTGTCAGAAAAAGAGAGAGACAGTGTCAGGGATAAAAAAAAAGAGAGAGACAGTGTCAGGGAGAGATAGCGTGAGTGTGTCAGGAAGAGAGAAAAGGAGAGAGAGAGATAGGAGCAAGAGAGAGAGGGATAGAAAAAGAGAGAGAGAGAGAGAGAGAGCGGGAGCGAGCACTACCTGACTTTTCTGATGGAGACGGACACTTCAGAGACATTAGGCCCCACCCCTAAATACATGTGAATCACAGGACTCAGAGCCGGACGGGTAGTACTTCCCCCCACCACTAGCTGCACTGCCATGCAGCAGCACTGCCTAGGGGGAACAGGGATGACTGATATCAGTGGTGGCCGTTCTTCGCTGGCTGGTGGGCAGACAGGGGTGAATGGGAGATACATACCTTGGGGGAAGCCCATGAATGGGCGCTCAAAGCAGCTTGGGCCCCAAAGCAGCAGCACCCCCTGCACACTCGGTAATTACGCCAGTGCCTTTTGTACTGTATAACCTTAATTGAGTGGTATAGGCAAAATACTTTCCCCACACAGTGAAATATTTAATAAAACATTTATATAATAAATAAATAATACTAATTTAAAAGGTCTAGCTCCCTCCAGGAATCCTTAACCAGACCTATTGTTACTGGAAATGTGGACTCTGAGTTTAGTGATCTGAATGTGGGTGTTTTGATCTAAAATTCCATGTGTGAGCAGTGCTTAAAGTTATTCTAGAGAGGTGGTAGAACTCACCTCCCCCTACCCAGCACCTATTAAATAAACTGCAAAAAGGGGTGTGGTCTTAAAAAGGGGCAGAGCCCCAAAACAAAAGGGGCATGGACGCACAAAAGTATCCCAAATGCAAATTACGCCACAAAGTTGTACAATGTAATTCACATTACACCACATAATAGTATCCCTTATTCATGTTATGGCACACATGCTATGACACAATGCCCACAGTAGTAGTGCCACTAATGAACATAATGCTCACAGCAGTAGTCCCCTTATACAATGCCCACAGCAGTAGTGCCCCTTATGCAATGCCCCACTGTAGTGGTAGTGGCCCTTATGCAATGCCCACGTTGGTAGTGTTCCTTAAGCAGGACCCATAGTAGCTGTGCCCCTTATGCAGTTTTTCTTATGCCCCCAGGTGTAATGCCCCTTATGCAGTGCCCTCTATGCAATGCCCCAATTAGTAGTGTCCCCATTAGTAATGCCCCCTGTATTAGTGCCCCCGGTAGTAAGGACCCCTGTAGTGGTGCCCCTAGTGATAATGCCCCCTGTAGTAGTGCCCCCAGTAGTAGTACCCCCCTGTAGTAGAGCCCCAGTGGTAATGCCCCTTTAGTATTTCCCCATTAGTAGTGCCCCCATTGGTTCTGTCTCAAAATGGAACTGACCAAATACAGTTCTACCATGTTCCAACTCACTTTAAACCTTGGGTGGGAGACTATATAAGTGACCCAAGTGTAGCTGAGGATGGAAAGATGTCAATGCATGTGAGTGTGTATACTGTGATAACTGCAAGGTAGAATAGTCAGGTGAGAATCCAAATATTGGCCCTCATTCCGAGTTGATCGCTCGGTATTTTTCATCGCATCGCAATGAAAATCCGCTTAGTACGCATGCGCAATGTTCGCACTGCGACTGCGCCAAGTAACTTTGCTATGTAGAAAGTAATTTTACTCACGCCTTTTTTATCGCTCCGGCGATCGTAATGTGATTGACAGGAAATGGGTGTTACTGGGCGGAAACACGGCGTTTCAGGGGCGTGTGGCTGAAAACGCTACCGTTTCCGGAAAAAACGCAGGAGTGGCCGGAGAAACGGTGGGAGTGCCTGGGCGAACGCTGGGTGTGTTTGTGACGTCAACCAGGAACGACAAGCACTGAACTGATCGCACAGGCAGAGTAAGTCTGAAGCTACTCTGAAACTGCTAAGTAGTTAGTAATCGCAATATTGCGAATACATCGGTCGCAATTTTAAGAAGCTAAGATTCACTCCCAGTAGGCGGCGGCTTAGCGTGTGTAACTCTGCTAAATTCGCCTTGCGACCGATCAACTCGGAATGAGGGCCATAGTTCTTCTGCCTTTATAATGCTTCAAGAGAGATGGTCTGGTGCCCATTAAATTAAGCACTGGTAGTGCACTACACACTACATGTCAATATGCATCTGTAGAAACTAGAGATGTGCGGCGGACAATTTTCGGGTTGTTTTTTGGTTATGGATCTGGATCCCTACTTATGTTTTGGATCTGGATTGGTTTTGCCAAAACCACTCTTTTGGGTTTTGGTTTAGGATCTGGATGTTTTTTGAAAAAAACCCCATAAAAACAGCTAAAATCACAGAATTTGGAGGTAATTTTGATTCTATGGTATTATTAACCTCAATAGCATTAATTTCCACTCATGTCCAGTCTATTCTGAACACCTCACAATATTGTTTTTAGGCCAAAAGGTTACACCAAGGTAGCTGGATGACTAAGCTAAGTGACACAAGTGGGCGGCACAAACACCTGGCCCATCTAGGAGTGGCACTGCAGTATCAGACAGGATGGCAGTTTTAAAAACTAGGCCCCAAGGAGCACATAATGCAAAGGAAAAAAAAGGTGCAAGATGGAATTGTTCTTGGGCCCTCCCACCCACCCTTATGTTGTATAAACAGGACATGCACACTTTACCAAACCAATTATTTCAGCGTCAGGGTCTGCCACATGACTGTGGCTGAAATGATTGGTTTGTTTGGGCCCCCACAAAAAAAGAAGCAATTAATCTCCACACCAAAAAAAAAAAAAGCAATTCATCAATCCTTGCACAAACTGGCTCTACAGAGGCAGATGTCATCCTCATCCTCATCCTCAGATTCTTCACCCCTTTCAGTGTGTACATCCTCCTCCTCACAGAGTAATTATTCGTCCCCACTGGAATACACCATCACAGGTCCCTGTGTACTTTCTGGAGGCAATTGCTGGTAAATGTCTTCCTGGAGGAATTTATAATTAATTTTCATGAACATCATCTTCTCCACCTTTTGTGGAAGTAACCTCCTACACTGATCGCTGACAAGGTTGCCAGTTGCACTAAACCCTCTTTCGGAGTACACACTGGAGAAGGGAAGGGGGGGGCAACTTTGGTAAAATAAAGCCAGTTTGTGCAAGGGCATCCAAATTGCCTCTTTTTCCTGCCAGTATACATACGGACTGTCTGACATGCCTTCTTGGATGCTGTCACCCATATAATCCTCCACCATTCTTTCAATAGTGACACCATCATATGCAGTGACAGTAGACATGTCAGTAAATGTTGGCAGTTCCTTAAGTCTGGACCAGATGTCAACACTTGCTCCTGACTGCCCTGCATCACCACCAGCAGGTGGGCTTGGAAATTTTATCCTTTACCTCACAGCCCCAGTTGCGGAAGAAAATGAAGTGAGGAGCTGTTGACGGGTTACGTTCCTCTTGAGTTGACAATTTTCTCACCAGCAGGTCTTTGAACCTTTGCAGACTTGTGTCTGCCAGAAAGAGAGATACAATGTAGGCTTTACACCTAGGATTGAGCATAATGGCCAAAATGTAGTGCTCTGATTTCAACAGATTGACCACATGGCAAAGCAAAATCCTGGCAAAGCGAATGAAGGGCTCCATCCACTAGTCCCACATACTTAGCTCCTGTCTTAGCTCCTCCTTCAATTTCTCCAGCTGCTTCTGCAAAAGCCTGATGAGGGGAATGACCTTACTCAAGCTGGCAGTGTCTGAACTGACTTCACCTGTGGCAAGTTCGAAGGTTTGGAGAACCTTGTACAACACAGAAATCATTCTCCACTGTGCTTGAATCAGGTGCATTCCCCCTCCTTTGCCTATATAGTAGGTGGATGTATAGGCTTGAATGGCCTTTTGCTGCGTCTCCATCCCCTGAAGCATATAGAGTGTTGAATTCCACCTCGTTACCACCTCTTGCTTCAGGTGATGGCAGGGCAGGTTCAGGAGTGTTTGCTGGAATTCTAGTCTTCGCCACGCAGTCGCTGAATTTAGAAAGTAGCCCATAATTTTTCGGGCCACCGACAGCAACTCCTACATGCATCTGTCATTTTTTCAAAAAATTCTGCACCACCAAATTAATTGTATGTGCAAAACATGGGACGTGCTGGAATTTGCCCAGATGTAATGCATGCACAATATTGGTGGTGTTGCCTAATATCACAAATCCCCAGGAGAGTTTAAGTGGGGTAAGACATTGTGCGACGATGTCCCTCACAGTCGGTAAGAGGTTTTCAGCAGTGTGCCTCTTACGGAAACCGGTGATACATAGCGTAGCCTGCCTGGGAACAAGTTGGCGTTTGTCAGATGCTGCTACTGGTGCTGTTGTTGCTGCGGGAGGCCATACATCTACCCAGTGGGCTGTTACAGTCATGTAGTCCTCAGTTTGCCCTGCTCCACTTGTCCACATGTCCGTGGTTAAGTGGACAGTGGATACAACTGCATTTTTCAGGACACTAAGGACACTTTTATTAATGTCCCTGTACAGTCCGGGAATTGCTTTCCTAGTGAAGTGGAATCTAGATGGTATTTGGTACCAGGGACACAGTACGTCCATCAACTGTCTAAATCCCACTGCACTAATGGTGGATACCGGATGCACCTCTAACACCAGCATAGTTGTTATGGCCTCAGTAATCCACTTTGCAACAGGGTGACTGCTGTCATATTTCATCTTCCTCGCAAAGAACTGTTGGACAATCAACTGCTTAGTTGAAGTAGTAAAAGTATTCTTCCGACTTCCCCACTGGGATGGTAATCGACTCTCAGCAGCAACAACCGCAGCAGCAGCAGTAGGCGTACCACTCAAGGATCCTCTGGATGTATCCCGGTTAGGAGAGGACTCCTCAGTCATGCCAGTGACATGGCCTGCAGGACTACTTACATTCCTCACTGAGGAGGAAATTGACGTTGAGAGAGTTGGTGGTGTGGTTTGCAAGAGCTTGGGTACAACAGGTAGAATGGATTTAGGTGACAGTGGACTGCTTACACTCTTACCCAAAGTTCCTGAACTTGACAATGACTTCTGATGAATGCTCGCTCTGCAGGTGATGTATAAGGGAGGATGTTCAAAGGCAACACATGGCTTGACACCTGTTGTCCGGATTTGTGGAGAAATAATTCCACACTGAAGAGGTGGCTTTTTAGGTATTTTGTCCAGGCATGACAATAGGCTTTCACATCCCACGGACAACAACTGTCTCCACTGGTGCCTTATTCAAACATACCACATCACCATCAGAATCCTTATCATCAACTTCCTCCTCAGCGCCAGCTACACACAAATCCTCCTCATCCTGGTGAACGTTTACAGTGACATCCTCAATCTCAATATCAGCAACTGGACTTGCAGTGCTCTTCCCAGCACTTGCAGGGGGAAGGCAAATGGTGGTAGGAGTCTCCTTTTTCCATACAGTCTTGGGAAGGCTAGGCCTAGACATCGCAACCGCAGACACACTTGGACTCTACTTGGGGATTTGTGATATCTCTGAATGCAGTTGTTTTTTCCTGTGCTTTTAGAAGCTTAATTTTTAGAGGGAGGGGGGCTTACATTCTCATGAGAAGCTGAGCCACCAGTCATGAACATAGGTCAAGGCCTTAGCCTTTCCATGCCACATCAAGTCATGAATGGCATGTTGCAAATTTTTTGTTACTCCTCAAATAATTTCTTTTTTTCTGATTATTAATTTTTGATTCTTGGATTTTACATGCCCTCTATGACATTGGGCATTAGCCTTAGCAGACGATGTTGATGGAATTGCATCGTCAATGTCATGACTGGTGGCAGCAACAGCTTCAGCACTAGTAATAGTAACTGGAAGTGGTTCCTGATCCTCCACTATTTTTTCCTCCAAATTGTTGTTCTCCATTTCACAGGACACTGCCCATTTATTATTACAGAACACAAAATGGTGCCCCTTTATTTTCACAGCACCCCTGTATTCTTACAGCATATGGGACCAGTGTGCCTTTATTTGAACAACTGCACCCCTGAATTTGTACAGCATACAGGGCCAGTGTAATGTTATTTTATCAGCAGCACACCTATATTTTACATCATATGGGACAAGTGTGCTTTTAATTTTTAACAACTGCACCCCTGAATTTTTACAACATACAAGGCCAGCAGTACCCCTATATTTTACAGCATACAGGAGCAGTGTGATTTTAATTTTTAATAACTGCACCCCTGAATTTTTATAGCATACAGTGCCAGTGTAATGTTATTTGAACAGCAGCACAACATATAGGGCCAGTGTAATGTTATTTGAACAGCAGCACCCCTATATTTTACAGCATACAGAAGCAGTGTGCTTTTAATTTTTAACAACTGCACCCCTGAATTATTACAACACACAGGGCCAGGAGCACCCCTATATTTTACAGTATACAGCAGCAGTGTGCTTTTAATTTTTAACAAATGCACCCCTGAATTTTTATAGCATACAGCCCCAGCAGCACCCCTATATTTTACAGCATACAGGAGAACAGTGCCCCTGCACCCTGTACAACACAGTGACAGCCAGGACAGCAACACCTATGTACAGCTGCAGCACCCAGCCGTAACAGCACATGAAACACCAGTGACAGCCAGGACAGCACCCCTAACACAGCACAGGTACACCACAGTGACTGCAGCAGCACTCCTACAGAGCACACACTAACCCCACCCGACGCCACCACCCACAGAGAGAAACAGACGTCTGTCTCCCTCACTCTCCAATTCCAGAGTGAAAATGGCGGTGACTTGCGGCTGTTTATATGGGATCCACAACCCACGAGAATCCGACAGCGGGATGATGACGTTTTGCCTTGTTTTGGTTTCCGAGTCTGGCGGGAAGTCCCGGGCTCAGAACGGGATGTTCTGGGGGGTTCGGTTCTCAGGGAACCAGACCCGCTCATCTATAGTAGGATCATCTGTTATCTGTTCACAGCGGGTTTGCTAAGTGTTGCAGAAATAGATGTCATAGAGAGCCTACACCTACAATACTCACCAGGCAGCAACTGGGTTAAAGAATCGATCTTTGCCTCACACAATATGGGGCCGTAGTAAAAATGTGAAAATAGTTAAAAAAAAAGAAGACATCTGTAATGGTGCAATTTTCCACCACTTTAAACATTGAGATGGGTTGGGTACGAAATCCCAGCAGTTAGTATCCCGACAGAACGCTGGCAGCGTCATCCCGATGGATTCCAGTAAGTCCTTTAAATCTACCCCTATTCCCCCCTCTTGCAGGTTTACCCTACCCCAACACCTCCCCACACAGCCCAACCCTAAACCCTCCTACTAGTGCCTCACTCTATCCCTAACACCAGTACTTAGCTTCGGGATCTGTCTGGATTCTAACCGCCGGGATTCCGTTAGCAGTATTTTGAGTGCCAGGATCCTGATCGCATTCCACTGAGATCTTAGATCACTAACCCATACACTTTTCTGAAAAGCCAACATAATTGTACAGATACATGCATTTACAGTCATAAAATTCTATATAGGCCATGGTACTGCTGTTGTACCTTAAGTGAATTATTTCCAGCCTCCATTGAGCCACCTTATGCCAAACCTAGACAATAAACAGAAGTCAGTTGTCACATCACCGAAATATTTAAAAGAAGATTTTCTGTGGTGCTATTGGCAGAGAAATTAAATCTTTGGAGAATTATTATTACAAATAAATTAGTTATTTTTTTCACTGGTTCAAAAAAATATTATTTAAAATGGTAAGATTATATAAAAAGCCATTTTCATGTGCATTTGCTGGTACTTTTCTTGCTTTTTCTAAAAACTATTTTGTTCCAAATTGTACTGAAAAAAAAACAGAAAACCTTTAGTTCTGAAACAGTTGAATCTTTGTATATGACTTCACCATTGGTGTAATTTATAGAAACACAATGTTGTTTCACTCAGATTTTATTGCCTACATTTGTGGAATAATTTTTCAGGCCTGCTCAGGCAATCAATAAAAGTTAAGCACTTTCAATTGTTGTATTTTTCAAGGTTGTCAGTACTGTAAATCTATTTTTTTTTATCTTCCGTACTCTTTCTTTCCAGTCAAAATATGAGCGAAAAAACAACAACAACAACAACAACAACAACAACATGATACTGCAAACAAAACAAAAAAAGTATTTGTAAAAATAAGTAAATAGAAAGGCATAAAACATTGATGTCTCAAAGATACTATATAACATAACATAACATAAAGGCTTTTTTTTTAACAAATGCAAGAACTTTCTTACATAAAATCATAAGGTGGCTTATAATGTTCTGTCTGTCTGTCTGTCTGTCTGTCTGTCTGTCTGTCTGTCTGTCTGTCTTTCTATCTATCTATCTATCTATCTATCTATCTATCTATCTATCTATCTATCTATCTATCTATCTATCCACAAATGTATAGCGTAATTACACAACTTTCAGAACACTCCAAGGGAATTGACTATCAAACATCCTCTACCGTAATCATATACTTAGCTTGTGAGCTATCAGCAATTATGTGATTTATGTGCACCTTGCCATTCAGGGCCTGATGCAGAGGATGAATGTAGAACATCTGATGCAAGCAACCAATGTTCTACATCTGGTATGCATCTGAGATGCAATGCACATACACCATGATAGATGCCATCAGTGGATGAAGATCGAAATTGCATGAACGCAATTAATGCGGGGGAATGCCATTACAGTGTCAGGGACTGTGTTGGAAGTCTCAGTACCACTGTTACTGGCAGTGGCGGCAAAATTCTGTTGGACTATCTAAAAAACTATACTGTAGGGTTGCTCATAAGTCAGATGGTGTGTCTGAACAATGGTGATATTATTTTCGCACCATGGTGGATTAGAGTTGTAGCCGGTGGCCATCTCTGGAGACAAACCATCGGGTGCAGCATTATGGTTATTTTGCAGTCCACTACATTACGTCCACCTCTGAATCAGGCCCTGAATTTAAAAACACACATTTCTCTAACGTCCTAGTGGATGCTGGGGACTCCGTAAGGACCATGGGGAATAGACAGGCTCCGCAGGAGACAGGGCACTCTAAGAAAGAATTAGGACTACTGGTGTGTACTGGCTCCTCCCTCTATGTCCCTCCTCCAGACCTCAGTTAGAATCTGTGCCCGGTCAGAGCTGGGTGCACTTTAGTGAGCTCTCCTGAGCATGCTAATAAGAAAGTATTTTAGTTAGGTTTTTTATTTTCAGAGAGCTTCTGCTGGCAACAGACTCTCTGCTATGTGGGACTGAGGGGAGAGAAGCAAACCTACTAACTGCGGCTAGGTTGCGCTTCTTAGGCTACTGGACACCATTAGCTCCAGAGGGATCGAACACAGGAACTCAACCTTGGTCGTCCGTTCCCGGAGCCGCGCCGGCGTCCCCCTCGCTGAGCCAGAAGACAGAAGCCGGCGAGTGAAGCAAGAAGACATCAAAATCGGCGGCAGAAGACTCATTACGGCACCGAGAATATTTACCAAGGTAATGGCAGAAATTATGATGCTTCTGCGAAAGCAAGGAGTTACAATTATCCCATACTTGGACGATCTCCTCATAAAGGCGAGGTCCAGAGAGCAGTTGCTGATCAGCGTAGCACACTCTCGGGAGGTGTTGCAACAGCACGGCTGGGTTCTGAATATTCCAAAGTCGCAGCTGATTCCTACGACGCGTCTGCCCTTCTTGGGCATGATTCTGGACACAGACCAGAAGAAGGTTTTTCTCCCGGCGGAGAAGGCTCAGGAGCTCGTGACTCTGGTCGGAGGCCTCTTAAAACCAAAACAGGTGTCGGTGCATCAATGCACGCGAGTCCTGGGAAAGATGGTGGCGTCATACGAAGCCATTCCCTTCGGCAGGTTCCATGCGAGGACCTGTCAGTGGGATCTGTTGGACAGGTGGTCCGGATCGCATCTTCAGATGCAGCGGATGATCACCCTATCCCCCAGGGCCAGGGTGTCTCTTCTGTGGTGGCTGCAGAGTGCTCACCTTATCGAGGGTCACAGGTTCGGCATTCAGGACTGGGTCCTGGTGACCACGGATGCAAGCCTCCGAGGGTGGGGGGCAGTCACACAGGGAAGAAATTTCCAGGGTCTGTGGTCAAGTCAGGAGGCTTGTCTGCACATCAATATCCTGGAACTAAGGGCCATATACAACGCCCTAAGTCAAGCAGAGCCTCTGCTTCGCAACCAACCGGTGCTGATTCAGGCAGGCAACATCACGGCAGTGGCTCATGTAAACCGCCAAGGCGGCACAAGGAGCAGGGTGGCGATGGCGGAAGCCACCAGAATTCTGCGCGGGGCAGAGAATCACATAAAAGCACTGTTAGCAGTGTTCATTCCGGGAGTTGACAACTGGGAAGCAGACTTCCTCAGCAGGCACAACCTCCACCCGGGAGAGTGGGGACTTCATCAAGAAGTCTTCACACAGAATACAAGTCGTTGGGAACTACCACAGGTGGACATGATGGCATCCCGCCTTAACAAAAAGCTACAAATGTATTGCGCCAGGTCAAGAGACCCTCAGGCGACACCTGTGGATGCACTAGTGACACCGTGGGTGTTCCAGTCAGTTTATGTATTTCCTCCTCTTCCTCTCATACCCAAGGTGCTGAGAATCGTAAGAAAAAGAGGAGTGAGAACAATACTCATTGTTCCGGTTTGGCCAAGAAGGACTTGGTATCCGGAATTGCAAGAAGTGCTCACAGAGGACCCATGGCCTCTGCCTCTCAGACAGGATCTGTTGCAACAGGGGCCCTGTCTGTTCCAATACTTACCGCGGCTGCGTTTGACGGCATGGCGGTTGAACGCCGGATCCTAGCAGAAAAAGGCATTCCAGATGAGGTTATTCCTACGCTAATAAAGGCTAGGAAGGATGTGACGGCTAAGCATTATCACCGTATATGGCAAAAATATGTTGCTTGGTGTGAGGCCAGGAATGCCCCTACGGAGGAATTCCAGCTGGGGCGTTTCCTTCACTACCTACAGTCGGGAGTGACTTTGGGCTTAAAATTGGGGTCCATTGAGGTCCAGATTTCAGCCCTATCCATTTTCTTTCAAAAGGAACTGGCTTCTCTTCCTGAAGTTCAGACGTTTGTAAAGGGAGTGCTGCATATTCAGCCCCTTTTGTGCCACCAGTGGCACCTTGGGATCTTAACGTGGTGTTGAGTTTCCTGAAATCACACTGGTTTGAGCCACTTAAAACCGTGGAGTTAAAATATCTCACGTGGAAGGTGGTCATGCTGTTGGCCTTAGCTTTGGCTAGGCGAGTGTCAGAATTGGCGGCTTTGTCACATAAAAGCCCCTATCTGGTTTTCCATATGGACAGGGCAGAATTACGAACTCGTCCGCAATTTCTGCCAAAAGTGGTGTCATCTTTTCATTTGAACCAACCTATTGTGGTGCCTGCGGCTACTCGTGACTTGGAGGATGCCAAGTTACTAGAGGTAGTCAGGGCTTGAAAGGTTTATGTAGCCAGAACGGCTGGAGTCAGGAAAACTGAGTCGTTGTTTATCCTGTATGCATCCAACAAGCTGGGTGCTCCTGCTTCAAAGCAAACTATTGCTCGCTGGATCTGTAACACGATTCAGCAGGCTCATTTTGCGGCTGGATTGCCACCTCCAAAATCAGTAAAAGCCCATTCCACAAGGAAGGTGGGCTCTTCTTGGGCGGCTGCCCGAGGGGTCTCAGCATTACAGCTTTGCCGAGCAGTTACTTGGTCGGGTTCAAACACTTTTGCAAAATTCTACAAGTTTGATACCCTGGCTGAGGAGGACCTTGTGTTTGCTCATTCGGTGCTGCAGAGTCATCCGCACTCTCCCGCCCGTTTGGGAGCTTTGGTATAATCCCCATGGTCCTTACGGAGTCCCCAGCATCCACTAGGACGTTAGAGAAAATAAGATTTTACTTACCGGTAAATCTATTTCTCGTAGTCCGTAGTGGATGCTGGGCGCCCGTCCCAAGTGCGGACTTCTTCTGCAATGCTTGTATATAGTTATTGCTTACATAAGGGTTATGTTATGGTTGCATCAGGTTGGTCTGATGCTCTGTTGTTGTTCATACTGTTAACTGGGTAAGTTTATCACGAGTTGTACGGTGTGATTGGTGTGGCTGGTTTGAGTCTTACCCTGGATTCCAAAATCCTTTCCTTGTACTGTCAGCTCTTCCGGGCACAGTTTCCTTAACTGAGGTCTGGAGGAGGGACATAGAGGGAGGAGCCAGTGCACACCAGTAGTCCTAATTCTTTCTTAGAGTGCCCTGTCTCCTGCGGAGCCCGTCTATTCCCCATGGTCCTTATGGAGTCCCCAGCTTCCACTACAGACTACGAGAAATAGATTTACCGGTAAGTAAAATCTTATTTTCTCAATAAGCTCATAGCTGGTACTCGAACTGTCAACCTCACACATTGCAAATAGACACCTAACACATGGAGATATTTTCTCCAGAATAGGCAGCCTTGTAACTATATGAAGGTAGTTGTTAGGATCAGTTTAAAACCATTGCAGCTAAGCAAATCTGCAGTATGTAGTAGAGATGAGTGGTTTCGGTTCTCTGGGAGCCGAACCCCCCCGCCCCCCACAGACTTCGCAATCTGAGCCGGGATCCGAGCCCGGCTTGGGTTTACCTGCCTGCATCGAATACTTCATCGAGGCAAAACGTCATCATCCCGCTGTCGGATTCTCATGGGTTTTGGATTCTGTATAAGTCGCCATGCATCTGCGTCATCTTCACTCCGGCAATGGAGAGTGTACTGGATGGACGTTTCCATCTCAGTACTGGGTGGCATTGCGTGGCATGGTGTAGTGTGCGGCTAGTGGGGGTGCGCTGTTTGCTGTATCTGAAAAAGGGGTGCTCTCTGCTGTATCTGAAAAAGGTGTGCTCTCTCTGTCTGCTGTATCTGAAAAAGGGGTGCTGTCTGTCTGTTGTATCTGAAAACGGGGTGCTCTCTGCTGTATCTGAAATGGGGTCCTCTGTCTGTCCATCCAGCGGCTCTACCCCCGTGTAAAATTAAAATAATAAAAGCTATAAACAAAAAGCCTACACTGGTGGAGAGTGCATGGATGCAGAGGGGCTGGGAGGTCACTGTGATTGGCAGCTGCTAGAAGATTAGCCATTATCCATATATACAGTATATACATACGCGCACGCAGGGGGGGTTTCCGAGTACCTAGAAACCCCCCCTGCCCTCCGATCCTTCTGTGCAGCTGACCAATGTTTTTTTTTTTAAGGTAGCCTCAGGCAGACTGTGCGGCTCACAGTAACTGCTTCCTATTACGTTGAGGCAGGCTGATGGGCTGGCAGCTGGCTGAACGTAGGGAGAGTTAGCTGCAGAGAAAACATGCAGCTCCTCCCAGTTCTCACATGGGGCTTTACAAGAGAGCTGGCCGACCGGGTCGCTGAGGCAGTGAATATAAATGTCCTCAGTCCTCTGCAGCTGAGCGGGAGAGGTGGGTGTGTCATATGCCGGGGCTTACTTATTAGGCTGAACAAGTGAGGCCCTCACTCTCCTGTTGTTTCTGGACGGGGGATGTGTGTGATGTTTCACTTGGAAAAGTATGCATGTGGCTGTGTGTATATGTATGGTGTGTGTGTGTGTGTGTGTGTGTGTGTGTGTGTGTGTCAACTGCAGTATTGGTACAGTATGTATACATGTGTGTTCTGTGTGTATATTTATGCTATATGTGTGTATGTATGTCTATGTATATGTACAGAAGTATGTGTGTGTTCTTGTGTGCGTGAACACACACACATGTGTGTGTATGCATGTGTGTGTGTGTATATATATGTGTATATGTGTGTGTGTATATATATATATATATATAATGGGTCCAGGTGCGGCACTCACAGACTAACAAACCGAGACTAATGCTGGGTACACACTGGCAGATATATTGGCCAATCAGTTGGTTGTCCAATATATCTTTCTCTAACGTCCTAGTGGATGCTGGGGACTCCGTAAGGACCATGGGGAATAGACGGGCTCCGCAGGAGACTGGGCACTCTAAGAAAGATTTAGTACTACTGGTGTGCACTGTCTCCTCCCTCTATGCCCCTCCTCCAGACCTCAGTTAGAATCTGTGCCCGGAAGGAGCTGGGTGCATTTTAGTGAGCTCTCCTGAGCTTGCTATTAAGAAAGTATTTTAGTTAGGTTTTTTATTTTCAGAGAGCTTCTGCTGGCAACAGACTCTCTGCTACGTGGGACTGAGGGGAGAGAAGCAAACCTACTAACTGCGGCTAGGTTGCGCTTCTTAGGCTACTGGACACCATTAGCTCCAGAGGGATCGAACACAGGAACTCAACCTTGGTCGTCCATTCCCGGAGCCGCGCCGCCGTCCCCCTCGCAGAGCCAGAAGACAGAAGCCGGCGGGTGAAGCAAGAAGACGTCAAAATCGGCGGCAGAAGACTCCTGTCTTCATATGAGGTAGCGCACAGCACTGCAGCTGTGCGCCATTGCTCCCACACTAACCCACACACTCCGGTCACTGTAGGGTGCAGGGCGCAGGGGGGGGGGCACCCTGGGCAGCAATTGAGTACATCCTGGCAAAAAGCAGCATATATACAGCTGGGCACTGTAATATGCATGAGCCCCCGCCATTATTTTTACACAAAATCGCGGGACAGAAGCCTGCCACTGAGGGGGCGGGGCCTTCTTCCTCAGCACTCACCAGCGCCATTTTCTCTCCACAGCTCCGCTGAGAGGAAGCTCCCCAGGCTCTCCCCTGCAGAAACACGATAGAAGAGGGTGAAAAAGAGAGGGGGGGGCACATAAATTTGGCGTAAAAACAATATATACAGCAGCTACTGGGTTAACACTAAGTTACTGTGTGATTCCTGGGTCATATAGCGCTGGGGTGTGTGCTGGCATACTCTCTCTCTGTCTCTCCAAAGGGCCTTGTGGGGGAACTGTCTTCAAATAGAGCATCCCCTGTGTGTGTGGTGTGTCGGTACGTGTGTGTCGACATGTCTGAGGTAAAAGGCTCCCCTAAGGAGGAGATAGAGCAAATATGTGTGTGAGAGGGTGTCTCCGTCGACAACGCTGACACCTGTTTGGATATGTGTAAGTGCTAAGGTGATTTTATTGCACAAAAGATTAGAGAACAGACAGGAAATCTACCCATGTCTGTCCCTATGGCGCAGAGACCTTCAGAGTCTCACAATGCTCACTATCCAAAATAATAAACACTGATATCGACACGGAGTTTGACTCCAGTGTCGACTACGATAATGCAAAGTTACAGCCAAAATGGCAGAAAAGTATTCAATATATGTTTATTGTAATAAAAGATGATTTGCATATCACTGATGACTCATTTGTCTCTGACACAAGGGTACACATGTTTAAGGGGAAGAAAGCTGAGGTAAATTTCCCTCCTCTCATGAGGAAAAAGAGCGGGAATCTCCAGACAAGAGACTGCAGCTTCCCATAAAGAATTCTCAGGCAGTATCCTTTCCCCACTAGGGCCATGATGTGATGGGAATCTTCCCCTAGGGTGTCACGTTTGCCCAGAAGGTAGCCCTAGCTATTCTCAGGGATCCTGCAGATAGCGTGCACATTCTGGTACACTACTCAGACCGGCGATTGTGTCGGCATGGGTTTATAGCGCTGGGGCGGCGTGGACAGGTACCTTATCAGCAGAAATTGAGACCCTAGTATGTATATATATATATATATATGTATATAGAGATATATATATATATATATATATATATATATATTAAAGATGCTGTCTTAAGAGATATATATAATCAAACATGCCCAAAGAGACATGAGTATACTGGGTCCTAGAGTCAAAGCTATGTCGATTTCTGCTTGACGTGTCCTGTAGAATATGCAATGGACAGATGAGGCCAACTTAAGTGGCATATGGAATGCTGAGGATTGTGTGGAGAAGGGTTCTCGGACCTGGTCTCCACGGCTATAGCTGGTAATTCTGATACTTTGCCTTATATTCCTGCACAGCCTAGGAAAGCACGTCATTATCAAATGTAGCCTTTCGAATAAAGAAACAAGAAAGTCCGAGGTGCGTCCTTTCTTGCCAGAGGCAGGCCAGAGGAAAGAAGCTGCACAACACAGCTAGTTCCCAGGAACAGAAGTCTTCCCAGGCCTCTATGAAAATCCACTGCATGTCGCTGGGGCTCCACAGACGGAGCTAGGCCCGGTGGGGGCACGCTTTCGTAAGTTCTGCAACAAGTGGGTTCGCTCCCTGTTAGATCCCTGGGCTATAGATATTGTGTCTCAGGGATACAAGCTGGACTTTGAAGAGATGCCTCCTCACTGCCGGCCCTGCCGGCTTCCCCCTACGAGAGGGAAACAGGGTTAACTGCAATTCACAAATTGTATCTTCAACAGGTGGTGGTCAAGGTTCCACTCCTTCGACAAGGAGGGGGTTATTATTCGACCATGTGGTAGTCCCGAAACCAGACGGTTCGGTCAGACCCATATTGAATTTAAAATCCCTGAACATATACCTGAAAATGTTCAAGTTCAAGATGGAATCGCTAAGAGCGGTCGTTACAAGCCTGAAAGAGGAAGATTTTATCGTGACTCGGGACATAAAGGAGGCATACCTTCATGTCCCCATTTATCCACCTCCTCAGGCGTACCTCGGAATTGCGGTACGGGATTGTCATTACCAATTTCAGATGTTGCCGTTTGGTCTCTCCACGGCCCCAAGAATATTCACCAAGGTAATGGCGGAAATGTTGGTGCTCCTGCGGAAGCAAGGTGTCACTATTATCACGTACTTGGACGATCTCCTCATAAAAGCGAGATCAAGAGAGCAGTGGCTGAACGGCGTATCACTTTCTCTGGAAGTGTAACAGCAACACGGCTGGATTCTATATATTCCAAGGTCGCAGTTGGTTCCTACAGCTCATCTGCCTCTCCTAGGCATGATCCTAGACACAGACCAGAAAAGGGTTTATCTCCCAATAGAGAGAGCTCAGGAGCTCGTGACACTGGTCAGGAATCTATTAAAACCAAAACAGGTGTCAGTGCATCACTGCACTCGAGTCCTGGGAACGATGGTGGCATCATACGAGGCCATTCCTTTCGTCAGGTTCCATGAGAGGGCCTTCTAATGGGACTTACTGGACAAAGTGGTCCAGATCACATCTTTAGATGCATCGGTTAATCACCCTGTCCCCCGGGGGCCAGGGTGTCTCTCCTGTGGTGGCTGCAGAGTACTAACCTTCTGGAGGGCCGCAGGTTCGGCATTCAGGACTGGGTCCTGGTGACCACGGATGCAAGCCTCCGAGGGTGGGGGGCAGTCACTCAGGGAAGAAGTTCCCAAGGGCTGTGGTCAAGTCAGGAGACTTGCCTTCACATCAATATCCTGGAACTAAGGGCCATATACAACGCCCTAAGTCAAGCGGAGACCCTGCTTCGCAACCAATCGGTGCTGAATCAATCAGACAACATCACCGCAGTGGCTCATGTAAACCGCCAAGGCGGCACAAAGAGCAGGGTGGCGATGGCGGAAGCCACCAGAATTCTTCGATGGGCGGAGAATCACGTACAAGCACTGTCAGCAGTGTTCATTCCGGGAGTGGACAACTGGGAAGCAGACTTCCTCAGCAGGCACGACCTCCACCCGGGAGAGGGGGGACTTCATCAAGAAGTCTTCGCGCAGATTGTAGGTCGGTGGGAACTGCCACAGGTGGTCATGATGGCATCCCGCCTCACCGAAAAGCTACAGAGGTATTGCGCCAGGTCTAAAGACTCTCAGGCGATAGCTGTAGACACACTGGTGACACCGTGGATGTTCCAGTCTGTTTATGTGTTTCCTCCTTTTCCTCTCTTACCCAAGGTGCTGAGAATCATAAGGAAAAGAGGAGTGAGAACAATACTCATTGTTCCGGATTGGCCAAGAAGGACTTGGTATCCAGAGCAGCAAGAAATGTTCACAGAGGACCCATGGCCTCTGCCTCTAGGGCAGGATCTGTTGCAGCAGGGACCTTGTCTGTTCCAAGACTTACCGCAGCTGCGTTTGACGGCATGGCGTTTGAACGCCGGATCCTAGTAGAACAAAGGGATTCCGGATGAGGTTATTCCTACGCTGATAAAGGCTAGGAAGGACGTGATGGCTAAACATTATCACCGTATACGGCAAAAATATGTTGCTTGGTGTGAGGCCAGGAATGCCTCTACAGAGGAATTCCAGCTGGGCCGTTTCCTTCACTTCCTACAGTCGGGAGTGACTTTGGGCCTAAAATTGGGGTCCATTAAGGTCCAGATTTCGGCCCTATCCATTTTCTTTCATAAAAAACTAGCTTCTCTACCTGAAGTTTAGACGTTTGTAAAGAGAGTGCTGCATATTCAGCCCCCTTTTGTGCCACCAGTGGCACCTTGGGATCTTAACGTGGTGTTGAGTTTCCTGAAATCTCACTGGTTTGAGCCACTTAAGACCGTGGAGTTCAAATATCTCACGTGGAAAGTGGTCATGTTATTGGCCTTAGCTTCGGCTAGGCGTGTGTCAGAATTGGCAGCTTTGTCACTTAAAAGCCCCTATCTGGTTTTCCATATGGACAGGGCAGGATTACGGACTCGTCCGCACTTTCTGCCAAAGGTGGTGTCATCTTTTCATTTGAACCAACCTATTGTGGTGCCTGCGGCTACTCGTGACTTGGAGGATGCCAAGTTACTAGAGGTAGTCAGGGCTTTGAAGGTTTATGTAGCCAGAACGGCTGGAGTCAGGAAAACTGAGTCGTTGTTTATCCTGTATGCATCCAACAAGCTGGGTGCTACTGCTTCAAAGCAAACTATTGCTCGCTGGATCTGTAACACGATTCAGCTGGCTCATTTTGCGGCTGGATTGCCACCTCCAAAATCAGTAAAAGCCCATTCCACAAGGAAGGTGGGCTCTTCTTGGGCGGCTGCCCGAGGGGTCTCGGCATTACAGCTTTGCCGAGCAGCTACTTGGTCGGGTTCAAACACTTTTGCAAAATTCTACAAGTTTGATACCCTGGCTGAGGAGGACCTTGTGTTTGCTCATTCGGTGCTGCAGAGTCATCCACACTCTCCCGCCCGTTTGGGAGCTTTGGTATAATCCCCATGGTCCTTACGGAGTCCCCAGCATCCACTAGGACGTTAGAGAAAATAAGATTTTATTTACCGGTAAATCTATTTCTCGTAGTCCGTAGCGGATGCTGGGCGCCCGTCCCAAGTGCGGACTTCTTCTGCAATGCTTGTATATAGTTATTGCTTACATAAGGGTTATGTTATGGTTGCATCAGGTTGGTCTGATGCTCTGTTGTTGTTCATACTGTTAACTGGGTAAGTTTATCACGAGTTGTACGGTGTGATTGGTGTGGCTGGTATGAGTCTTACCCTGGATTCCAAAATCCTTTCCTTGTAATGTCAGCTCTTCCGGGCACAGTTTCCTTAACTGAGGTCTGGAGGAGGGGCATAGAGGGAGGAGCCAGTGCACACCAGTAGTACTAAATCTTTCTTAGAGTGCCCAGTCTCCTGCAGAGCCCGTCTATTCCCCATGGTCCTTACGGAGTCCCCAGCATCCACTACGGACTACGAGAAATAGATTTACCGGTAAGTAAAATCTTATTTTTGCTGATCTGCAGGTGTGTACAAGCAATATATCTGTGAAAGACGTCTTTCACAGATATATTACATCTGCTGCGCAACACAGCGGATGACCAATATATCTGCAGATATATTAGTGCATCTTTCAGTGTGTATGAACAATCCCCATCTGCATATATAGCTACAGATAGATTTAACAGCAGATATATCTTTAAAGGCCCGTACACACTGGTCGATATATCGGCCGTTCTCCTGAACGGCCGATATATCGCGGGACCGTCGGCCAGTGTGTACGGCCGATACATCTGTGAACTCCGTCATTCACAGATGTATCGCGTCGGCCGCGCAGCACAGCCGACGGCCAATATATCTACCGATATATTGGCGCGTCGCTGTGTGTGTACGGGGCGATCGGCCGACCGCCCATACACATGCTGCGGCGGCCGGCGGTGATTGACAGGTGAACTGGGCGGGCCGGCGTGTGTACACGCCCGCCCAGTTCATGGCGTCAGTCCCCGACGGATCGAGCAGTGTGTATGCTGAACACACTGCTCGATCCGTCCATAGATATATCTGCAGATCAATTGATCTGCAGATATATTTGTTAGTG
This sequence comes from Pseudophryne corroboree, assembly GCF_028390025.1. Lineage (NCBI taxonomy): Eukaryota > Metazoa > Chordata > Amphibia > Anura > Myobatrachidae > Pseudophryne > Pseudophryne corroboree. The sequence goes on along the minus strand of NC_086449.1, from coordinate 703,906,920 downwards.
TGTACCCACCTTAAGATATATTGGTGCATCTTTCTGTGTGTATGAACAACCACCATCTGCAGATATATCTACAGATCGATTGAACTGCAGATACATCTGCCAGTGTGTACCCAGCTTTAGGCAGGTGTATATAGTAACATTTCAGTGCCTATTTATTCACATCACGGCACTTTCATCAGACATGTCTGATTAAAATGGCGTGATGTGAATAAATAGGCACTGAAACATTACTATATACACCTGCCTAAAGGCCCGTACACACTGGTCGATATATCGGCCGTTCTCCTGAACGGCCGATATATCGCGGGACCGTCGGCCAGTGTGTACGGCCGATACGTCTGTGAACTCCGTCGTTCACAGACGTATCGCGTCGGCCGCGAAGCACAGCCGACGGCCAATATATCTACCGATATATTGGCGCGTCACTGTGTGTGTACGGGGCGGTCGGCCGACCGCCCGTACACATTCTGCGGCCGCCGGCGGTGATTGACAGGTGAACTGAGGTCAGTCCCCGACGGATCGAGCAGTGTGTATGCTGAACACACTGCTCGATCCGTCCATAGATATATCTGCAGATCAATTGATCTGCAGATATATCTGTTAGTGTGTACTGTGTACCCACCTTAAGTCTTGGTTTGTTAGTCTGTGTTTGCCGCACCTGGACCCATTACCTTCACATGTACTGTAAGTGCACCTGGACAAGTATTTGCTAAACAGGGAGATCCAAACCACATGCTGAAATTTATATACACACATATATATTTTTTTTCTTTTTAACAATATACCCTTATTCTGCGCTTCTAGCAAAAAATAGCTGCACCTTTCAATGGGGTTCAGGGCCGGTTCTTGCCCTTTTGGCGCCCCGGGCAGTAAATATGGGTGTGGCTTCATACAGGGGGCGTGGTCAGTCACGCCCCCCTGTACAGTAGAGTAGTGCCGCTGAAAAAGAAAAAAAAAGAAAAAATTAATACTTACTATCCCCGCTCCCGACCGCTGCAGACCTCCGCCGGTGCCGATCCTCTCCTCGGATCTGCCATAGACAGACACTAGATCTCAATTATGACCCCTAGCGTCTGTCAGTCCCACAATGCTATGCGGTGCGCGATGATGTCATCGCACACCGCACAGCAAAGGTCCTCTGCACGAAGGGAAGATAGACGCGTAGCGTCTAGTTCCCTTCACAGCGGGGAACCAGCGGGGTGGCTGGGGAAACAGCGGGCAGCGGGAGGCACAGCAGTAACGGATCTTGCCATGGAGCGGCGCCCTCCGGAAGGCGCCAGCGCCCTCCGGAAGGCGGCGCCCCGGGCAAAAGTCCTGCTTGCCCGTGGCAAGATCCGCTACTGATGGGGTTGATTCTATTCAACGTGAATTGAATATCACTGGGAAGAAGTTCCCGGAGCTATTCAATTTAGCTCAATGTTATTACCCAAGTAGAGGATTTCTTCTTGCAAGCAGAAGTCCGACAAAACTACTGCCACAATGCTGCTTTTTTGCCCTTAGTGCAGCAGAAACAGCATCGCGCCAGGCACTTAAGTATATATATATATATATATATATATATATATATATCATGCAGCTGATGAATTGTTGAATGGTTAAGACAGCTTTCTTTGAAAATCATTGAATATCTCCTGATGATGGTCTGCAAGGACCGAAAACGTTTGAGATACCCTGTATGCTGGAAGGTACATCTGTTACCGTATATGTGCTGTAAGGTACAGCCGGATCATGCTGTCAATATAATAAATCTGGTGCATATCTAAATGCTGAGACTGGTGAGTGCTCCATTTCTTTGCTATATATATATATATATATATATATATATTTATATATACACTAGAGATGAGCGGGTTCGGTTTCTCTGAATCCGAACCCGCCAGAACTTCATGTTTTTTTTCACGGGTCCGAGCGACTCGGATCTTCCCGCCTTGCTCGGTTAACCCGAGCGCGCCCGAACGTCATCATGACGCTGTCGGATTCTCGCGAGGCTCGGATTCTATCGCGAGACTCGGATTCTATATAAGGAGCCGCGCGTCGCCGCCATTTTCACACGTGCATTGAGATTGATAGGGAGAGGACGTGGCTGGCGTCCTCTCCGTTTAGACACTTGATTTACTAATTTTGGGGAGCATTAGGAGTACTCAGTAGTGTACAGTGCAGAGTTTTGCTGATAGTGACCAGTGACCACCACTTTTATTTATAATCCGTTCTCTGCCTGAAAAAAGCGATACACAGCACACAGTGACTCAGTCACATACCATATCTGTGTGCACTGCTCAGGCTCAGGCCAGTGTGCTGCATCATCTATTATCTATATATAATATTATATATATCTGTCTGACTGCTCAGCTCACACAGCTTATAATTGTGGGGGAGACTGGGGAGCACTACTGCAGTGCCAGTTATAGGTTATAGCAGGAGCCAGGAGTACATAATATAATCCGTTCTCTGCCTGAAAAAAGCGATACACAGCACACAGTGACTCAGTCACATACCATATCTGTGTGCACTGCTCAGGCTCAGGCCAGTGTGCTGCATCATCTATATATATTATATATCTGTCTGACTGCTCAGCTCACACAGCTTATAATTGTGGGGGAGACTGGGGAGCACTACTGCAGTGCCAGTTATAGGTTATAGCAGGAGCCAGGAGTACATAATATTATATTAAAATTAAACAGTGCACACTTTTGCTGCAGGAGTGCCACTGCCAGTGTGACTAGTGACCAGTGACCTGACCACCAGTATATAATATTAGTAGTATACTATCTCTTTATCAACCAGTCTATATTAGCAGCAGACACAGTACAGTGCGGTAGTTCACGGCTGTGGCTACCTCTGTGTCGGCACTCGGCAGCCCGTCCATAATTGTATATACCAGTGACCTAACCGTGGTTTTTTTTTCTTTCTTTATACATACATACTAGTTACGAGTATACTATCTCTTTATCAACCAGTCTATATATTAGCAGCAGACACAGTACAGTGCGGTAGTTCACGGCTGTGGCTACCTCTGTGTCGGCACTCGGCAGCCCGTCCATAATTGTATATACCACCTAACCGTGGTTTTTTTTTCTTTCTTTATACATACATACTAGTTACGAGTATACTATCTCTTTATCAACCAGTCTATATATTAGCAGCAGACACAGTACAGTGCGGTAGTTCACGGCTGTGGCTACCTCTGTGTCGGCACTCGGCAGCCCGTCCATAATTGTATATACCACCTAACCGTGGTTTTTTTTTCTTTCTTTATACATACATACTAGTTACGAGTATACTATCTCTTTATCAACCAGTCTATATATTAGCAGCAGACACAGTACAGTGCGGTAGTTCACGGCTGTGGCTACCTCTGTGTCGGCACTCGGCAGCCCGTCCATAATTGTATATACCACCTAACCGTGGTTTTTTTTTCTTTCTTTATACATACATACTAGTTACGAGTATACTATCTCTTTATCAACCAGTCTATATATTAGCAGCAGACACAGTACAGTGCGGTAGTTCACGGCTGTGGCTACCTCTGTGTCGGCACTCGGCAGCCCGTCCATAATTGTATATACCACCTAACCGTGGTTTTTTTTTCTTTCTTTATACATACATACTAGTTACGAGTATACTATCTCTTTATCAACCAGTCTATATATTAGCAGCAGACACAGTACAGTGCGGTAGTTCACGGCTGTGGCTACCTCTGTGTCGGCACTCGGCAGCCCGTCCATAATTGTATATGCCACCTAACCGTGGTTTTTTTTTCTTTCTTTATACATACATACTAGTTACGAGTATACTATCTCTTTATCAACCAGTCTATATATTAGCAGCAGACACAGTACAGTGCGGTAGTTCACGGCTGTGGCTACCTCTGTGTCGGCACTCGGCAGCCCGTCCATAATTGTATATACCACCTAACCGTGGTTTTTTTTTTCTTTCTTTATACATACATACTAGTTACGAGTATACTATCTCTTTATCAACCAGTCTATATATTAGCAGCAGACACAGTACAGTGCGGTAGTTCACGGCTGTGGCTACCTCTGTGTCGGCACTCGGCAGCCCGTCCATAATTGTATATACCACCTAACCGTGGTTTTTTTTTTTTTCTTTATACATACATACTAGTTACGAGTATACTATCTCTTTATCAACCAGTCTATATATTAGCAGCAGACACAGTACAGTGCGGTAGTTCACGACTGTGGCTACCTCTGTGTCGGCACTCGGCAGCCCGTCCATAATTGTATATACCACCTAACCGTGGTTTTTTTTTCTTTCTTTATACATACATACTAGTTACGAGTATACTATCTCTTTATCAACCAGTCTATATATTAGCAGCAGACACAGTACAGTGCGGTAGTTCACGGCTGTGGCTACCTCTGTGTCGGCACTCGGCAGCCCGTCCATAATTGTATATACCACCTAACCGTGGTTTTTTTTTCTTTCTTTATACATACATACTAGTTACGAGTATACTATCTCTTTATCAACCAGTCTATATATTAGCAGCAGACACAGTACAGTGCGGTAGTTCACGGCTGTGGCTACCTCTGTGTCGGCACTCGGCAGCCCGTCCATAATTGTATATACCACCTAACCGTGGTTTTTTTTTCTTTCTTTATACATACATACTAGTTACGAGTATACTATCTCTTTATCAACCAGTCTATATATTAGCAGCAGACACAGTACAGTGCGGTAGTTCACGGCTGTGGCTACCTCTGTGTCGGCACTCGGCAGCCCGTCCATAATTGTATACTAGTATCCAATCCATCCATCTCCATTGTTTACCTGAGGTGCCTTTTAGTTGTGCCTATTAAAATATGGAGAACAAAAATGTTGAGGTTCCAAAATTAGGGAAAGATCAAGATCCACTTCCACCTCGTGCTGAAGCTGCTGCCACTAGTCATGGCCGAGACGATGAAATGCCAGCAACGTCGTCTGCCAAGGCCGATGCCCAATGGCATAGTACAGAGCATGTCAAAACCAAAACACCAAATATCAGTAAAAAAAGGACTCCAAAACCTAAAATAAAATTGTCGGAGGAGAAGCGTAAACTTGCCAATATGCCATTTACCACACGGAGTGGCAAGGAACGGCTGAGGCCCTGGCCTATGTTCATGGCTAGTGGTTCAGCTTCACATGAGGATGTAAGCACTCAGCCTCTCGCTAGAAAACTGAAAAGACTCAAGCTGGCAAAAGCACCGCAAAGAACTGTGCGTTCTTTGAAATCCCAAATCCACAAGGAGAGTCCAATTGTGTCGGTTGCGATGCCTGACCTTCCCAACACTGGACGTGAAGAGCATGCGCCTTCCACCATTTGCACGCCCCCTGCAAGTGCTGGAAGGAGCACCCGCAGTCCAGTTCCTGATAGTCAGATTGAAGATGTCAGTGTTGAAGTACACCAGGATGAGGAGGATATGGGTGTTGCTGGCGCTGGGGAGGAAATTGACCAGGAGGATTCTGATGGTGAGGTGGTTTGTTTAAGTCAGGCACCCGGGGAGACACCTGTTGTCCGTGGGAGGAATATGGCCGTTGACATGCCAGGTGAAAATACCAAAAAAATCAGCTCTTCGGTGTGGAGGTATTTCACCAGAAATGCGGACAACAGGTGTCAAGCCGTGTGTTCCCTTTGTCAAGCTGTAATAAGTAGGGGTAAGGACGTTAACCACCTCGGAACATCCTCCCTTATACGTCACCTGCAGCGCATTCATAATAAGTCAGTGACAAGTTCAAAAACTTTGGGTGACAGCGGAAGCAGTCCACTGACCAGTAAATCCCTACCTCTTGTAACCAAGCTCACGCAAACCACCCCACCAACTCCCTCAGTGTCAATTTCCTCCTTCCCCAGGAATGCCAATAGTCCTGCAGGCCATGTCACTGGCAATTCTGACGAGTCCTCTCCTGCCTGGGATTCCTCCGATGCATCCTTGCGTGTAACGCCTACTGCTGCTGGCGCTGCTGTTGTTGCCGCTGGGAGTCGATGGTCATCCCAGAGGGGAAGTCGTAAGCCCACTTGTACTACTTCCAGTAAGCAATTGACTGTTCAACAGTCCTTTGCGAGGAAGATGAAATATCACAGCAGTCATCCTACTGCAAAGCGGATAACTGAGTCCTTGACAACTATGTTGGTGTTAGACGTGCGTCCGGTATCCGCCGTTAGTTCACAGGGAACTAGACAATTTATTGAGGCAATGTGCCCCCGTTACCAAATACCATCTAGGTTCCACTTCTGTAGGCAGGCGATACCGAGAATGTACACGGACGTCAGAAAAAGACTCACCAGTGTCCTAAAAAATGCAGTTGTACCCAATGTCCACTTAACCACGGACATGTGGACAAGTGGAGCAGGGCAGGGTCAGGACTATATGACTGTGACAGCCCACTGGGTAGATGTATGGACTCCCGCCGCAAGAACAGCAGCGGCGGCACCAGTAGCAGCATCTCGCAAACGCCAACTCTTTCCTAGGCAGGCTACGCTTTGTATCACCGCTTTCCAGAATACGCACACAGCTGAAAACCTCTTACGGCAACTGAGGAAGATCATTGCGGAATGGCTTACCCCAATTGGACTCTCCTGTGGATTTGTGGCATCGGACAACGCCAGCAATATTGTGTGTGCATTAAATATGGGCAAATTCCAGCACGTCCCATGTTTTGCACATACCTTGAATTTGGTGGTGCAGAATTTTTTAAAAAACGACAGGGGCGTGCAAGAGATGCTGTCGGTGGCCAGAAAAATTGCGGGACACTTTCGGCGTACAGGCACCACGTACAGAAGACTGGAGCACCACCAAAAACTACTGAACCTGCCCTGCCATCATCTGAAGCAAGAAGTGGTAACGAGGTGGAATTCAACCCTCTATATGCTTCAGAGGTTGGAGGAGCAGCAAAAGGCCATTCAAGCCTATACAATTGAGCATGATATAGGAGGTGGAATGCACCTGTCTCAAGTGCAGTGGAGAATGATTTCAACGTTGTGCAAGGTTCTGATGCCCTTTGAACTTGCCACACGTGAAGTCAGTTCAGACACTGCCAGCCTGAGTCAGGTCATTCCCCTCATCAGGCTTTTGCAGAAGAAGCTGGAGGCATTGAAGAAGGAGCTAAAAGGGAGCGATTCCGCTAGGCATGTGGGACTTGTGGATGCAGCCCTTAATTCGCTTAACAAGGATTCACGGGTGGTCAATCTGTTGAAATCAGAGCACTACATTTTGGCCACCGTGCTCGATCCTAGATTTAAAGCCTACCTTGGATCTCTCTTTCCGGCAGACACAGGTCTGCTGGGGTTGAAAGACCTGCTGGTGACAAAATTGTCAAGTCAAGCGGAACGCGACCTGTCAACATCTCCTCCTTCACATTCTCCCGCAACTGGGGGTGCGAGGAAAAGGCTCAGAATTCCGAGCCCACCCGCTGGCGGTGATGCAGGGCAGTCTGGAGCGACTGCTGATGCTGACATCTGGTCCGGACTGAAGGACCTGACAACGATTACGGACATGTCGTCTACTGTCACTGCATATGATTCTCTCAACATTGATAGAATGGTGGAGGATTATATGAGTGACCGCATCCAAGTAGGCACGTCACACAGTCCGTACTTATACTGGCAGGAAAAAGAGGCAATTTGGAGGCCCTTGCACAAACTGGCTTTATTCTACCTAAGTTGCCCTCCCACAAGTGTGTACTCCGAAAGAGTGTTTAGTGCCGCCGCTCACCTTGTCAGCAATCGGCGTACGAGGTTACATCCAGAAAATGTGGAGAAGATGATGTTCATTAAAATGAATTATAATCAATTCCTCCGCGGAGACATTGACCAGCAGCAATTGCCTCCACAAAGTACACAGGGAGCTGAGATGGTGGATTCCAGTGGGGACGAATTGATAATCTGTGAGGAGGGGGATGTACACGGTGATATATCGGAGGGTGAAGATGAGGTGGACATCTTGCCTCTGTAGAGCCAGTTTGTGCAAGGAGAGATTAATTGCTTCTTTTTTGGGGGGGTTCCAAACCAACCCGTCATATCAGTCACAGTCGTGTGGCAGACCCTGTCACTGAAATGATGGGTTGGTTAAAGTGTGCATGTCCTGTTTTGTTTATACAACATAAGGGTGGGTGGGAGGGCCCAAGGACAATTCCATCTTGCACCTCTTTTTTCTTTTCTTTTTCTTTGCATCATGTGCTGATTGGGGAGGGTTTTTTGGAAGGGACATCCTGCGTGACACTGCAGTGCCACTCCTAGATGGGCCCGGTGTTTGTGTCGGCCACTAGGGTCGCTAATCTTACTCACACAGTCAGCTACCTCATTGCGCCTCTTTTTTTCTTTGCGTCATGTGCTGTTTGGGGAGGGTTTTTTGGAAGGGACATCCTGCGTGACACTGCAGTGCCACTCCTAGATGGGCCCGGTGTTTGTGTCGGCCACTAGGGTCGCTAATCTTACTCACACAGTCAGCTACCTCATTGCGCCTCTTTTTTTCTTTGCGTCATGTGCTGTTTGGGGAGGGTTTTTTGGAAGGGACATCCTGCGTGACACTGCAGTGCCACTCCTAGATGGGCCCGGTGTTTGTGTCGGCCACTAGGGTCGCTAATCTTACTCACACAGTCAGCTACCTCATTGCGCCTCTTTTTTTCTTTGCGTCATGTGCTGTTTGGGGAGGGTTTTTTGGAAGGGACATCCTGCGTGACACTGCAGTGCCACTCCTAGATGTGCCCGGTGTTTGTGTCGGCCACTAGGGTCGCTAATCTTACTCACACAGCTACCTCATTGCGCCTCTTTTTTTCTTTGCGTCATGTGCTGTTTGGGGAGGGTTTTTTGGAAGGGCCATCCTGCGTGACACTGCAGTGCCACTCCTAGATGGGCCCGGTGTTTGTGTCGGCCACTAGGGTCGCTAATCTTACTCACACAGCTACCTCATTGCGCCTCTTTTTTTCTTTGCGTCATGTGCTGTTTGGGGAGGGTTTTTTGGAAGGGACATCCTGCGTGACACTGCAGTGCCACTCCTAGATGGGCCCGGTGTTTGTGTCGGCCACTAGGGTCGCTAATCTTACTCACACAGTCAGCTACCTCATTGCGCCTCTTTTTTTCTTTGCGTCATGTGCTGTTTGGGGAGGGTTTTTTGGAAGGGCCATCCTGCGTGACAGTGCAGTGCCACTCCTAGATGGGCCCGGTGTTTGTGTCGGCCACTAGGGTCGCTAATCTTACTCACACAGCTACCTCATTGCGCCTCTTTTTTTCTTTGCGTCATGTGCTGTTTGGGGAGGGTTTTTTGGAAGGGCCATCCTGCGTGACACTGCAGTGCCACTCCTAGATGGGCCCGGTGTTTGTGTCGGCCACTAGGGTCGCTAATCTTACTCACACAGCTACCTCATTGCGCCTCTTTTTTTCTTTGCGTCATGTGCTGTTTGGGGAGGGTTTTTTGGAAGGGACATCCTGCGTGACACTGCAGTGCCACTCCTAGATGGGCCCGGTGTTTGTGTCGGCCACTAGGGTCGCTTATCTTACTCACACAGCGACCTCGGTGCAAATTTTAGGACTAAAAATAATATTGTGAGGTGTGAGGTATTCAGAATAGACTGAAAATGAGTGTAAATTATGGTTTTTGAGGTTAATAATACTTTGGGATCAAAATGACCCCCAAATTCTATGATTTAAGCTGTTTTTTAGTGTTTTTGGAAAAAAACACCCGAATCCAAAACACACCCGAATCCGACAAAACAAATTCGGTGAGGTTTTGCCAAAACGCGTTCGAACCCAAAACACGGCCGCGGAACCGAACCCAAAACCAAAACACAAAACCCGAAAAATTTCAGGCGCTCATCTCTAATATACACACACACACACACACACACACACACACACACACACACACACACACACACACACTGATATAGGACTAAATTCGTATAAATATAAAAACCATGAATTCATGTTAAAAAGCCACATAACTTATGGTTCCGGTTTGAGATTTCTTAATTCAATTCCACAAAGCTGATTAGGACTGTTCCATAAAAATAATGTCACTGATTTTAAGCAGCAATATTACCGGATATTTTCATTGCAGTCACATGATGGTCAATAGTGATGCTGGCAGTAGTGGGCCAAGAAAGAAATGCAGTCCCTGTAGGTGTCAGCTGGTATTAATAATTTTTTCTGCTAAAGGGGTGACGAGGCCAATGCTACTGCAGTGAAAGTTAAGAACAAAACTTCATTTTGTAAGGTTAAACATGTATAAAATGATTTCCCAACCCCTGCTAGTAAGCAACACTCTTCCAGTCAGTGCACAAGCGAGACGTTTCTCAGCAATACACCTAAGTATTTTAATGAATTCATATTACTAACTCAGTGCATAAAACAATATGACTGACAACAAATGTCAAATAGTGTCATGCCTCACAAACAGACGGACGCATTACAGATGCAGAGCTTCATTCAGCAAATCAAAAGGAAATGTTCTCACTTCTCAGTAGTGACTGTGCTTATTTGCTCATTAGACATGTAGATACCCTGTCTGAATGCTACAAGAGAGTCTATTTAGTATTTCATTTACGCTCTTGTCCACTATACAAAATCTCTTGGGACCTCATTCCATATAGTTTGATGCTTAGAAAGCGTACCAATAAATATTTATACTAGAAACTTTTAGCATAGTATGGGGAATGAAAATGTGCTAGAGTTCATGGATTTCAATAATGAAAAAATTGAAATGTACAGTATGAACCATAGTAAGCTGAGGAAATGTGGGAGAAAACTACAAGACCAGCTCCTGGTAGTTCCAGGGCCAGATAAAGCACTGATAATGCATTGCAATATATCTAACAGTGATGATTTTTGAAACTCTAAAGGGATATGGAGAATCACAAAACTCAGTGTGGCAAGCAAGCCAAAGCATAGGCAGATGATTGGCTAAATGTCCTAATTTCTCACAGTTTTCCAAAAAGTAATGTTAGCAGGTTTGCTAAAATCCTAAGGTTGTACATCTCTCTCTGATAATGGGTGAGATTTATCAAACCATGGAGAGAAATAAAGGGAAGACAGATAAATAAATAGATATGTATCAAAGCTTGCAGAGAGATAAAGTGTAGCGAGATAAAGTGTCATGCTTCAGCATATGTCGACATGCATGCCTTCAGCATGTTCGTTATATCATCCTATTTCTGTGTTTATATTCATATACTGTATGTTATTAGCCCCATCTAGTGGTCAGCACAACAGTAGCTTAATTTTGAACCTCACAAGCTACCTTAGTAGGCTCCCTAGTGTATTTTAGGGAAAAAAAATCACTGAAGGCATCCATTTTACTTCCCTCATCGTCCCAGCTAGACATCACCACATGGTAATGCTAGATTCAAGTGGGCTAAAGGACCTCTGATGTCACCACCATGTGACACACTGGGAGAGGGGAAAGGTTGTTGAGCACTTTTATGATCCATGTGGACATCTATTGGGCATAGTAACCTGAATGAAGCAGAGCAAGAAGCATGGAAAGTGAAGCAAGCCTGTCAGGATACAACCTTAATCGAACTTGCTCCTTACCCTGCCGTTGCAGGTCACATGATTGTGATGTCAGAGTTCCTTTAGCCCACTTAAGTTTAGCCACAACCATCACCACACATGTGCTCCCTCAGTATAGCATTCTTTGTATCCTTAAATTTGCCATTATAGATTTGTTTGGTAGTGAGTAGGTATACCAGCATACTCTTGGACATGTGGGCTGGAATGTGATGAAGTCCTAGTTTGGCACTTGTGCAAGATGCCGGCCGAACTAGGAATTTTTTTTAAAAGGGCAATCATGTACAAGTCTAAACCATTAGAGACCGTGACAGTGTGTTTGAAAAATCACAGTTTGAAGCTGATTTTGTTGGTACTTTATCTCTCTCCGAGGTTTGATACATCTCCCCTTATGTGAGCTCCTTGGAGTGGGGCCCTCTTTCCTCCTGTTCTCACAGCCCTCTTCTCTCACACTTCTATATCAGCTCTCTCCTACTCAGCGAGCGTCTATACCGGCATCTCCTCTCGCTCGTAACTGTTCATCTCTTCCAATGGCTGCCCTCCCCTAGTAGTACGCCGATTACTCCTTTGCTTCCTTACATCTCAGCTGTGTTGTGTACTGAGAATTCTGGTGCTAATTGTTACCTCTGCTCTATTTTAGTTTTTCAGTTACTGTAATATTAAGTTCTGTGCACCCTGTATTGTTCTAATGTGTGCAGTATGTACGGTGCTGCAAAACACTTGTGGCGCCTTATAAATAAAGTGTAATAATACTATTAGCCTGTTGGATGGATATTCTCTATATTTAAATAGCTCAATCATTAATGAGTAAGTAAGGTGTGCCTCCATTACTGTACGTAGCTTCATCCTCAAATGCACACAATGGGCCTGATTTAGAGATGGGCGCAGTTCACATCACTACTGTAGCTTTGGATGCAGCAGTGGTGTGAAAATATGCTAATACAGCCAGAGGCATCTTCTGTAAATGTGTAGATAGACTGCTTCACTCTGTGAAACCGTCGGTTATTGGAGTGAGCCTGAGGTAACTCAGATTGACTGTCGCAGCTTCATAGCCAAGGCCATCCCTGCCCCACAGCCGGCCTTAAATGTCCGCTGCTTGTCAATCAGGCTGTGGCTTTGGGTCACTGTGAGAGATCTTGCGCAGTACAGAGCCTACATGTGCGCCAATCTTCTAAAATCGGAGTAATATGGAAACTATCGGGTTTGCATACTACCCAGAATCAGGCCCTGTGACAGGATAAAACATACATTAATAGATTTAGAATTTAATCCGGGTACAGACTGAACGTTCTCAGTTTGATGGATCATTTCTGGACAAATCAGAATGACATACTGTATTGGCTGGATCATTCAGGGTCTGCCCGTGCTTCCCCTGTCATTAGCGATGTCTTCTGGTCAGCCTTGCTGCAGGGTCAACAGAAGAAATCACTAGCAATGCCCATGCAGCCGAATGCAGCATGGCATACTCTGCCGCTTCATCGACCCCCCCTTCATCGGCAAGTGTATATTGTTCTGATGTGTAGCCGGGCTTAGATTATTTAAGTGCTTGTAAATTCTTAGCTTTTTGGCTCCTGAAAGTTGGGAGACACTCCCGTCCCTCCCCGGAAGAGTAGGCAAGACTCCCGGATTGCGCCAACCCCTGCACCAGCCGCACTCGCACATAACTCCCCCCGCACGCTGAAGAAGCCGATGATGTGATTCGCATGGAATCGCATCATCATGGCTCCACCCCCTTCCGCCAGCAATGCCGGTAATCCCGGAATTGTGTAGAGGGGCGTGGCCACTATGACGCGATTTCATCATCACGCCCCCGCTCCGTCCCTTTGCGTCATCGCGCCCACCAACACGCCCCCCATTTACCACGCCCCCACAATACCGACCTGGCTGCCTACTCCCGGAGGAAGTAGCCAGAAGGTCGGCAAGTATGCATATCGGGCCGAGATCATTCTAGTGTGTAACTAGCTTTACTTTCTAGTAGTGATGAGCGGGTTCGGTTTCTCGGAAACCGAACCCCCCCGAACTTCACCCTTTTTACACGGGTCCGAGGCATACTCGGATTCTCCCGTATGGCTCGGTTAACCCGAGCGCACCTGAACGTCATCATCCCGCTGTCAGATTCTCGCGAGATTCGGATTCTATATAAGCAGCCGCGCGTCGCCGCCATTTTCACTCGTGCATTGGAAATGTTAGGGAGAGGACGTGGCTGGAGTCCTCTCCGTTTATTCATTGTTGATGCAAATTTTTGTGCTTGCTTAGTTATATCTTAATTGTGGGGACTGGGGAGCAGCTGTATATTAATATAGGAGGAGTACAGTGCAGAGTTTTGCTGATCAGTGACCAGTGACCACCAGTTTTATCCGTTCTCTGCCTGAAAAAAACGCTACTTATCTGTGCTCAGTGTGCTGCATATATTAAAAAGAATTTGGATCTCCTATCCACTGCACTCCCCAAATGTATGGATACGTAAAGAAGGGAATAAACCTCTACTTATCTTAGGAGGTCAGTATTATTTTCGCACGTCCCACCTTCTTCTCGTTAGGTTTTATTACGAGTATTAATAGATGGTATTATTCCAAAAGGTCCAACAATAACCCATGTAAGAGAAAATAAAACACAATCTAGTGTATTACCGTCATACAGATCCCTTCATTGGATAAAAATACAACATGGGTCTATGAATTCAAATCAATAATAAGTGTGATCCACACGTATATATAAAATACAATTTTTTAATACTAAAAAAGTTCCAATTATAAAGCATGCTTCAGTCACATTGATGTATGACACATGTCCACTTTTACATCCAGTAATATGTGAGGGTGGCTTCCTACCAGATTTGGGAATTTAGAAGTGCTTATAAAAAAGCTGTGCAGATGTCTCAGCAGCCCCAGGGAAAGCCAGCTTCAATGGTCAGCACCCCGTCCTCTCCTCGTCTGGTATGTCTGTCACAGATCCTCACCGTCAGCCAAAAAAACGCTCCTTATCTGTGCTCAGTGTGCTGCATATATCTGTGCTCACACTGCTTAATTGTGGGGACTGGGGAGCAGCTGTATTATATAGCAGGAGTACAGTGCAGAGTTTTGCTGACAGTGACCACCAGTATACGTTGTCTGCCTGAAAAACACTCCATATCTGTGCTCAGTGTGCTGCTTTATTGTGGGGACTGGGGACCACCAGTATAATATTATATAGGAGGAGTACAGTGCAGAGTTTTGCTGACCAGTGACCACCAGTATACGTTGTCTGCCTGAAAAACACTCCATATCTGTGCTGCATTGTAGACAGTATATAGTAGGTGTACAGTGCATAATTTTGCTGACCACCAGTATATAATATATAGGAGTACGGTACAGAAGGTCACTGCTGTACCTACCTCTGTGTCGTCAAGTAGACTATCCATCCATACCTGTGGTGCATTTCAGTTTTGCACAGTTTGCTGACCACCAGTATATAATATATAGCAGTACGGTACAGTAGGCCACTGCTGTACCTACCTCTGTGTCGTCAAGTAGACTATCCATCCATACCTGTGGTGCATTTCAGTTTTGCACAGTTTGCTGACCACCAGTATATAATATATAGCAGTACGGTACAGTAGGGTTGGGTTCGTTAAAGTGTGCATGTCCTGTTTATACAACATAAGGGTGGGTGGCAGGGCCCAAGGACAATTCCATCTTGCACCTCTTTTTTCTTTCATTTTTCTTTGCATCATGTGCTGTTTGGGGACAATTTTTTTGAAGTGCCATCCTGCCTGACACAGATGGGCCAGGTGTTTGTGTCGGCCACTTGGGTCGCTTAGCTTAGTCACGCAGCGACCTTGGTGCGCCTCTTTTTTTCTTTGCATCATGTGCTGTTTGGGGACTATTTTTTTGAAGTGCCATCCTGCCTGACACTGCAGTGCCACTCCTAGATGGGCCAGGTGTTTGTGTCGGCCACTTGTGTCGCTTAGCTTAGTCACACAGCGACATTGGTGCACCTCTTTTTTTCTTTGCATCATGTGCTGTTTGGGGACTATATTTTTGAAGTGCCATCCTGCCTGACACTGCAGTGCCACTCCTAGATGGGACAGGTGTTTGTGTCGGCCACTTGTGTCGCTTAGCTTAGTCACACAGCGACCTTGGTGCGCCTCTTTTATTCTTTGCATCATGTGCTGTTTGGGGACTATTTTTTTGAAGTGCCATCCTGCCTGACACTGCAGTGCCACTCCTAGATGGGCCAGGTGTTTGTTTTGGCCACTTGTGTCACTTAGCTTAGCCATCCAGCGACCTCGGTGCAAATTTTAGGACTAAAAATAATATTGTGAGGTGTGAGGTGTTCAGAATAGACTGAAAATGAGTGTATATTATGGTTATTGAGGTTAATAATACTATGGGATCAAAATGACCCCCAAATTCTATGATTTAAGCTATTTTTGAGGGTTTTTTTGTAAAAAAACACCCGAATCCAAAACACACCCGAATCCGCCAAAAAATTTCAGGGAGGTTTTACCAAAACGCGTCCGAATCCAAAACATGGCCGCGGAACCGAATCCAAAACCAAAACACAAAACCCGAAAAATGTCCGGTGCTCATCACTGCTTTCTAGAATCAGGCCCTTTGTCAAGATTTAAGCTTTGTTTGTTCTAATATAATTTATCATTAATGCATCACATGAAATGAATTGTGTGAGATCAACAAGTGTGTCACAGAACCTACAGTATATAGTTATAAAACATAACTTTCTTCCAGTTTTAAATCTTAAACTAATGTCCTGCCAATTTAGACAGCAGCATCAAGGAACTGTGTAACTAGCATAAATTAAAGTCTTTACATCAGTACAAGGATAGAAAATTATCTACAACTGATTAAAATATGTTTGTATATTTTTTAACCATACCATTAAATCATTGACCTTTAAGTGCTTCATACAGTTAGATTCTTACTTGCTGAGATCATAAACACATGTCTTTTTGATACTGAGGAAAAGTATAGTCTACATATAGTTATTAATTCAAATTGGAAATAGGGAAAGTACATTAAGTCTCAAAAGCAAATACTTGGCATTTTAATCTCTCTAACACTTTGTATATATATATATTTATATATATATATATATATATATATATATAAATATAAAAAATATCACTCAGGACAGAGCATAGAAGACTATTGAATCCTGTATGCAAATCCGTGGATTCTCATTGGGAAGGATGGGGGAAGGGGGGGTTTGGAGGCGGAGATGGCGGAGTATCAAACCTTGTAGAGGGATAAAGTACCAACCAATCAGTGTTGTTCCTTATTCTGGTAGTTAACACAATTCACAGGAAAGTCTCTTGTGTCATTTAACAGGCAAACTCACCATATTTTCTTAGCAAACCCGACCTACCTGCTAGTAGTACTGGGGGCAGATGTATCAAGTGTTCTAATGAGCTGAGAAGTTGCCCATAGTAATCAATCAGCTTCTACGTAACATTTTATAGAAGGTATGTCAATGGTTGCTGCAGCACCGACTACTATTGTTACTGAAGCAAATTGAAAGAGCAGCAGGAGTAGGTGACATAGTAGTGATGGGAGATTTTAACTATCCAGAGATAAACTGGAAAAACGATTCATATGACACTGCTAGGGGTAATATGTTTTTAAACACACTAAATGAAAACTACTTAGTTCAACTAATTGAGGAACCAACTAGGTACAATGCAATCTTAGATCTGGTATTAACAAACAATGGGGAATTGGTATCAGGTAATATAGTTGGGGAACTCATAGGAAACCACAATATGGTCACATTCAATATCAGTTTTCATAAACAGTCCTATACTGGCTCAACTAGGACTCTAAACTTTAGCAAAGCCAACTTTGAAATGATGAGGTAAGTTTTAAGGGTTATTGAATGGGAAGGTTTGTTTCTAGGATTAAATACTATGGAGAAATGGGATGTATTAAAATCACTACTAGCTGAAAAAATACTCTCAAATTTATCCCTACGAGCAGCAAAAAAAGGGATAAAAATCATAAACCGATGTGGCTTAACAAAAAGATAAAGGAACTTATGGGCAAGAAAAGGCGAGCATTTAAAAAATACAAATCTGACGGGAAAGCAGAGTCATTTCAGCACTATAAGGATTGTAACAAAATATGCAAATAAGACACAATCTCAATAATGAGAATTTCCCACTGATAGGTACTTATTTAAGCGAAGAGGTAGTCTGTGTCCGATTAAAACATTTAAAGATTAATAAGTCACCGAGTCCCAATGGAATTCACCCAAGGGTTCTAATGGAGCTTCACTCTGAACTTGCAAAACCGCTATTTTTGATCTTTAAGGATTCAGTAATATCAGGTATGGTTCCCAAAGACTGGCGTATAGCGGAAGTAGTGCCTATATCCAAAAAGGGAAGTAAAACTGAACCAGGTAATTATAGACCAGATAGTCTTACATCTATAGTGGGGAAAGTATTGGAAGGTATTCTAAGGGATAGTATTCAGAAGTTCCTTGAAGCCAATAAGATCATTAAAAGGAATCAACATGGATTTGTGAAGGACAGATCCTGTCAAACCAACTTACTTGGCTTTTATGAAACAGTAAGTGCAAACCTCGATCAGGGTAAAGAGGTGGATGTAATCTTCTTAGACTTTGCCAAAGCTTTTGATACTGTACCACACATGCAACTTATCTACAAGCTACAAGAAATAGGGCTAGGAAGCACAATATGCACTTGGGTCAAAAATTGGTTAGATACTAGGGAGCAGCGCATTGTGGTTAATGGATCTTTTTCAACTTGGACTGAAGTGCTAAGTGGTGTGCCACAAGGCTCAGTATTAGGACCGCTATTGTTCAATATTTTCATTAACGACCTAACAGAAGGTCTAGAGAGCATGGTGTCAATCTTTGCAGATGATACCAAATTGTGTAAGGCTATAAATACGGAGGAGGATGCTGAGTCGCTTCAGAACAACTTAGTTAAATTAGAAGCATGGGCAACCAAATGGAGAATGCGCTTCAATACAGACAAGTGTAAGGTAATGCACTGTGGTAACAAGAACGAACATAACACCTACATACTAAATGGGGTAAAATTAGGGGATTCTGTACTGGAAAAGGACTTAGGTGTCCTCATAGATAGCAAACTAAGCAGCAGTACCCAAAGTAGGATTGCAGCAAAGAAGGCTAATAAGATATTAGCATGCATAAAATGGGGAATTGATGCAAGGGACGAGAGTGTTATACTCCTGTTATATAAATCACTAGTGAGGCCACACCTTGAAGACTGTGTACAATTCTGGGTACCATACTACAAAAAGGATATCCTGGAGCTAGAAAAGGTTCAGAGTCGGGCGACCAAACTAATTAAGGGCATGGAGATGCTGGAATACGAGGAAAGGCTTGCAAGATTAGACATGTTTACATTGGAAAAGAGGAGACTAAGGGGTATATTCAACTGGTGTCGAAAACTGCCGTCTGTCGAAAAGACGGCAGTTATCGACTTTTTGAGGTCGAATCGTGATTCAACCAATTCAGTGCTATTTGACAAGTCAAGGAATTCGACTTGTCGAAAAGCACGTGGTTCGGCGGAAAAGCTGCCGATCCACATGCTTGTGTCGAAAACGTGGCCAAAACCTATCGGTTTTGGCCTCCTTTTCGACCATCTCAGTTCGACTTTAAAAAAAATCAAATGAGATGGGGACAGCAGCGATGGAGACGGGGAGAGCCGAGGCGTGGATGGGGTGAGCAGCGCTGGAGGACAGCCGCTGCTCACAGCAGCATCCACCCGGCTCCAGCAAGCGAGACCCCTTTGCTTGCTGGAGCCGGGTGGACACTGCCGTGAGCGGCAGCTGTGAGGGAGAGGGAGACGGGGAGCGGTGGCAGCTGGACGGGGATGGAGCTGCGGCTGTGACGGGGAGGGGGGGGGGCGGAGCGGCAGCTGTGACAGGGGGGACGGAGCAGTGGCTGTGACAGGCAGGACGGAGCGGCTGCTGTGAGACAGGAGGGACGGGGGAGAGCCGCTGGCAGACGGGGGAGAGCAGCGCTACAGCAACGGTTATATAGCTGCTGCTGTAGCGCTGCTCTCCCCCATCTGCCCGCGGCTCTCCCAAAAGTCGAATTGAGATGTCCATTGAATAGGCCAGGTCGGATCCATTCCGACAAATGAATGTCGGAGTGGATCCGACTTCAATTGAATATACCCCTTAGAGGGGACATGATCAACATCTACAAATATGTAAGGGGACAATACACAGAACTTGCGCGGGACCAGCAGACATCAGCATCAGTCGAAATTGTAGATCAAATAATCCTGCATGGGAGACCACCAATAGGTTGAACTCGATTGACAGTTATCTTTTTTAAACCATAGATACTATGGGGCAGATGTATTAACCTGGAGAAGGCATAAGGAAGTGATAAACTAGTGATATGTGCAAGGTGATAAAGGCACCAGCCAATCAGCTCCAATATGTAAATTAACAGTTGGGATCTGATTGGCTGGTGTGTTTATCACCTTGCACATATCACTGGTTTATCACTTCCTTATGCCTTCTCCAGGTTAATACATCTGCCCCAATGTTACATAGTACAGAGGGGGAGCCTGTTAACATATACCAACATATGCAGAGATGTATGTAAACATATTAGCTGGCTGAAGTTCCCCGGGGATCGGCAGCACTGTCTATCCCAGGCCTTTGGCACCCCGCCCCCCCACCCCCCTCCCCCTGTGAACGCCTCTGCCTGATTGACAGGCAGTGGCATTCACATTTTCTGCGGGTGCCCACTGTAAATGTGGGCGCATGCGCAGGATGGGTGCTGTGCATGCGCCCATATCCTTTTTGTAATCTTTGCAGTTGGATCACTTATTGCGATCCAACTTGAATCAGCCCTATAGTGTAGGTCAGTAACAACACAACAACCAGCAAAATCAGAGTTAACTGAAGTGGCTTGAACATAACATATGATTCAGTTTGCAGGCCACCATACTCGAGGCAGTAGAACAGGAAGCTGGAGAGGAATTGAAATTCATGATAACTCTCCCTGGCAGCAACAACTCCTGTGATCTTAATTAAGCCAACATCGTGCCACTTTCTATCGAACAGGGGTCATTTCAGAGGCCCCTATGTCATACCATCATTAGATTAATTCTGGGCCTGATTCAGAGTTGTACAGAATGCTGATGTTTTTGCAACTGAATGATTATCAGCAGACTGTGCATGTGCCACGATCGCAATGGCGGGCCTTGGTTTAATAGCCTTGTGGAATTCATTTTTTATAGCACATTGGGGCAGATTTTTTAAGCCTGGAGAAGGGATAAAGCAGTGATAAGTGCAAGGTGAAATGGTGCCTTTGTGCGTCTGCTTGCAGTGAAGATTTCATTGTATTTCATTCAATTCAATGAGGATTTCATTGTAGAGTGGCCGTTTAGTGGAGTTAATGGGGAGTGGTGGCAAAAATACAGATGTGTCACGGTCATTTTCAGGGTGTGAGCGGGTTCGGTTTCTTTGAATCCGAACCCGCACGAACTTCACTTTTTTTTTCACGGGTCCGAGCGACTCGGATCTTCCCGCCTTGCTCGGTTAACCCGAGCGCGCCCGAACGTCATCATGACGCTGTCGGATTCTCGCGAGACTCGGATTCTATATAAGGAGCCGCGCGTCGCCGCCATTTTCACACGTGCATTGAGATTGATAGGGAGAGGACGTGGCTGGCGTCCTCTCCATTAGAATAGATTAGAAGAGAGAGAGAGAGAGAGAGATTGTGCAGACAGAGTTTACCACAGTGACCAGTGCAGTTGTTGTTAAGTTAACTTTTATTTAATATATCCGTTCTCTGCTATATCCGTTCTCTGCCTGAAAAAAACGATACACAGCAGTCACACAGTGTGACTCAGTCTGTGTGCACTCAGCTCAGCCCAGTGTGCTGCACATCAATGTATAAAAGCTTATAATAATTGTGGGGGAGACTGGGGAGCACTGCAGGTTGTTATAGCAGGAGCCAGGAGTACATAATATTATATTAATTTAAAATTAAACAGTGCACACTTTTGCTGCAGGAGTGCCACTGCCAGTGTGACTAGTGGTGACCAGTGCCTGACCACCAGTATAGTAGTATATTGTTGTATACTATCTCTTTATCAACCAGTCTATATTAGCAGCAGACACAGTACAGTGCGGTAGTTCACGGCTGTGGCTACCTCTGTGTCGGCAGTCGGCACTCGGCAGGCAGTCCGTCCATCCATAATTGTATAATTATATACCACCTAACCGTGGTATTTTTTTTTCTTTCTTTATACCGTCGTCATAGTCATACTAGTTGTTACGAGTATACTACTATCTCTTTATCAACCAGTGTACAGTGCGGTAGTTCACGGCTGTGGCTACCTCTGTGTCGGCAGTCGGCAGGCAGTCCGTCCATCCATAATTGTATTATTATAATATATACCACCTAACCGTGGTTTTTTTTTTCATTCTTTATACCGTCATAGTGTCATACTAGTTGTTACGAGTATACTACTATCTCTTTATCAACCAGTGTACAGTGCGGTAGTTCACGGCTGTGGCTACCTCTGTGTCGGCACTCGGCAGGCAGTCCGTCCATCCATAATTGTATTACAATATATACCACCTAACCGTGGTTTTTTTATACCACCTAACCGTGGCAGTCCGTCCATAATTGTATACTAGTATCCAATCCATCCATCTCCATTGTTTACCTGAGGTGCCTTTTAGTTCTGCCTATAAAATATGGAGAACAAAAAAGTTGAGGTTCCAAAATTAGGGAAAGATCAAGATCCACTTCCACCTCGTGCTGAAGCTGCTGCCACTAGTCATGGCCGAGACGATGAAATGCCAGCAACGTCGTCTGCCAAGGCCGATGCCCAATGTCATAGTACAGAGCATGTCAAATCCAAAACACCAAATATCAGAAAAAAAAGGACTCCAAAACCTAAAATAAAATTGTCGGAGGAGAAGCGTAAACTTGCCAATATGCCATTTACCACACGGAGTGGCAAGGAACGGCTGAGGCCCTGGCCTATGTTCATGGCTAGTGGTTCAGCTTCACATGAGGATGGAAGCACTCAGCCTCTCGCTAGAAAACTGAAAAGACTCAAGCTGGCAAAAGCACCGCAAAGAACTGTGCGTTCTTTGAAATCCCAAATCCACAAGGAGAGTCCAATTGTGTCGTTTGCGATGCCTGACCTTCCCAACACTGGACGTGAAGAGCATGCGCCTTCCACTATTTGCATGCCCCCTGCAAGTGCTGGAAGGAGCACCCGCAGTCCAGTTCCTGATAGTCAGATTGAAGATGTCAGTGTTGAAGTACACCAGGATGAGGAGGATATGGGTGTTGCTGGCGCTGGGGAGGAAATTGACCAGAAGGATTCTGATGGTGAGGTGGTTTGTTTAAGTCAGGCACCCGGGGAGACACCTGTTGTCCGTGGGAGGAATATGGCCGTTGACATGCCAGGTGAAAATACCAAAAAAATCAGCTCTTCGGTGTGGAGGTATTTCACCAGAAATGCGGACAACAGGTGTCAAGCCGTGTGTTCCCTTTGTCAAGCTGTAATAAGTAGGGGTAAGGACGTTAACCACCTCGGAACATCCTCCCTTATACGTCACCTGCAGCGCATTCATAATAAGTCAGTGACAAGTTCAAAAACTTTGGGTGACAGCGGAAGCAGTCCACTGACCAGTAAATCCCTTCCTCTTGTAACCAAGCTCACGCAAACCACCCCACCAACTCCCTCAGTGTCAATTTCCTCCTTCCCCAGGAATGCCAATAGTCCTGCAGGCCATGTCACTGGCAAGTCTGACGAGTCCTCTCCTGCCTGGGATTCCTCCGATGCATCCTTGCGTGTAACGCCTACTGCTGCTGGCGCTGCTGTTGTTGCCGCTGGGAGTCGATGGTCATCCCAGAGGGGAAGTCGTAAGCCCACTTGTACTACTTCCAGTAAGCAATTGACTGTTCAACAGTCCTTTGCGAGGAAGATGAAATATCACAGCAGTCATCCTACTGCAAAGCGGATAACTGAGTCCTTGACAACTATGTTGGTGTTAGACGTGCGTCCGGTATCCGCCGTTAGTTCACAGGGAACTAGACAATTTATTGAGGCAGTGTGCCCCCGTTACCAAATACCATCTAGGTTCCACTTCTCTAGGCAGGCGATACCGAGAATGTACACGGACGTCAGAAAAAGACTCACCAGTGTCCTAAAAAATGCAGTTGTACCCAATGTCCACTTAACCACGGACATGTGGACAAGTGGAGCAGGGCAGGGTCAGGACTATATGACTGTGACAGCCCACTGGGTAGATGTATGGACTCCCGCCGCAAGAACAGCAGCGGCGGCACCAGTAGCAGCATCTCGCAAACGCCAACTCTTTCCTAGGCAGGCTACGCTTTGTATCACCGCTTTCCAGAATACGCACACAGCTGAAAACCTCTTACGGCAACTGAGGAAGATCATCGCGGAATGGCTTACCCCAATTGGACTCTCCTGTGGATTTGTGGCATCGGACAATGCCAGCAATATTGTGTGTGCATTAAATATGGGCAAATTCCAGCACGTCCCATGTTTTGCACATACCTTGAATTTGGTGGTGCAGAATTTTTTAAAAAACGACAGGGGCGTGCAAGAGATGCTGTCGGTGGCCAGAAAAATTGCGGGACACTTTCGGCGTACAGGCACCACGTACAGAAGACTGGAGCACCACCAAAAACTACTGAACCTGCCCTGCCATCATCTGAAGCAAGAAGTGGTAACGAGGTGGAATTCAACCCTCTATATGCTTCAGAGGTTGGAGGAGCAGCAAAAGGCCATTCAAGCCTATACAATTGAGCACGATATAGGAGATGGAATGCACCTGTCTCAAGTGCAGTGGAGAATGATTTCAACGTTGTGCAAGGTTCTGATGCCCTTTGAACTTGCCACACGTGAAGTCAGTTCAGACACTGCCAGCCTGAGTCAGGTCATTCCCCTCATCAGGCTTTTGCAGAAGAAGCTGGAGGCATTGAAGAAGGAGCTAACACGGAGCGATTCCGCTAGGCATGTGGGACTTGTGGATGCAGCCCTTAATTCGCTTAACAAGGATTCACGGGTGGTCAATCTGTTGAAATCAGAGCACTACATTTTGGCCACCGTGCTCGATCCTAGATTTAAAGCCTACCTTGGATCTCTCTTTCCGGCAGACACAGGTCTGCTGGGGTTGAAAGACCTGCTGGTGACAAAATTGTCAAGTCAAGCGGAACGCGACCTGTCAACATCTCCTCCTTCACATTCTCCCGCAACTGGGGGTGCGAGGAAAAGGCTCAGAATTCCGAGCCCACCCGCTGGCGGTGATGCAGGGCAGTCTGGAGCGACTGCTGATGCTGACATCTGGTCCGGACTGAAGGACCTGACAACGATTACGGACATGTCGTCCTCTGTCACTGCATATGATTCTCTCAACATTGATAGAATGGTGGAGGATTATATGAGTGACCGCATCCAAGTAGGCACGTCACACAGTCCGTACTTATACTGGCAGGAAAAAGAGGCAATTTGGAGGCCCTTGCACAAACTGGCTTTATTCTACCTAAGTTGCCCTCCCACAAGTGTGTACTCCGAAAGAGTGTTTAGTGCCGCCGCTCACCTTGTCAGCAATCGGCGTACGAGGTTACATCCAGAAAATGTGGAGAAGATGATGTTCATTAAAATGAATTATAATCAATTCCTCCGCGGAGACATTGACCAGCAGCAATTGCCTCCACAAAGTACACAGGGAGCTGAGATGGTGGATTCCAGTGGGGACGAATTGATAATCTGTGAGGAGGGGGATGTACACGGTGATATATCGGAGGGTGAAGATGAGGTGGACATCTTGCCTCTGTAGAGCCAGTTTGTGCAAGGAGAGATTAATTGCTTCTTTTTTGGGGGGGGTCCAAACCAACCCGTCATATCAGTCACAGTCGTGTGGCAGACCCTGTCACTGAAATGATGGGTTGGTTAAAGTGTGCATGTCCTGTTTTGTTTATACAACATAAGGGTGGGTGGGAGGGCCCAAGGATAATTCCATCTTGCACCTCTTTTTTCTTTTCTTTTTCTTTGCATCATGTGCTGATTGGGGAGGGTTTTTTGGAAGGGACATCCTGCGTGACACTGCAGTGCCACTCCTAGATGGGCCCGGTGTTTGTGTCGGCCACTAGGGTCGCTAATCTTACTCACACAGCTACCTCATTGCGCCTCTTTTTTTCTTTGCGTCATGTGCTGTTTGGGGAGGGTTTTTTGGAAGGGACATCCTGCGTGACACTGCAGTGCCACTCCTAGATGTGCCCGGTGTTTGTGTCGGCCACTAGGGTCGCTAATCTTACTCACACAGTCAGCTACCTCATTGCGCCTCTTTTTTTCTTTGCGTCATGTGCTGTTTGGGGAGGGTTTTTTGGAAGGGCCATCCTGCGTGACACTGCAGTGCCACTCCTAGATGGGCCCGGTGTTTGTGTCGGCCACTAGGGTCGCTAATCTTACTCACACAGCTACCTCATTGCGCCTCTTTTTTTCTTTGCGTCATGTGCTGTTTGGGGAGGGTTTTTTGGAAGGGACATCCTGCGTGACACTGCAGTGCCACTCCTAGATGGGCCCGGTGTTTGTGTCGGCCACTAGGGTCGCTTATCTTACTCACACAGCGACCTCGGTGCAAATTTTAGGACTAAAAATAATATTGTGAGGTGTGAGGTATTCAGAATAGACTGAAAATGAGTGTAAATTATGGTTTTTGAGGTTAATAATACTTTGGGATCAAAATGACCCCCAAATTCTATGATTTAAGCTGTTTTTTAGTGTTTTTGGAAAAAAACACCCGAATCCAAAACACACCCGAATCCGACAAAAATAATTCGGTGAGGTTTTGCCAAAACGCGTTCGAACCCAAAACACGGCCGCGGAACCGAACCCAAAACCAAAACACAAAACCCGAAAAATTTCAGGCGCTCATCTCTAGTGTATATGCTGTCAGCTGCGATCATGTACACAGGGAAGCATGGCACCTGCATGGCACCTGCATCGCTACTGTGGCTTCCAGTCTGTATAGTCATAGACCTACTCGAAGTCAGTGTTCCTCATTTTTGCCTTTAGACTGTGAATGTGTACGCAATTGTGAATTAGGTGCTAACATTAGCAGTTCTGTAGCTTAAGAAAACCACAATTGCAATTGCATTAGCGAGCTACTCTGAATCAGGCCCTATATACACACTTCACGAGGCATTAAAACTAGTGATGAGCGGGTTCGGTTTCTCGGAAACCGAACCGCCCCAAACTTTACCCTTTTTACACGGGTCCGAGCCATACTCGGATTCTCCCGTATGGCTCGGTTAACCCGAGCGCGCCCTAACGTCATCATCCCGCTGTCGGATTCTCGCGAGATTCGGATTCTATATAAGCAGCCGCGCGTCGCCGCCATTTTCACTCGTGTATTGGAAATGTTAGGGAGAGGACGTGGCTGGCGTCCTCTCCGTTATTGTTGAACTTGATTGTGCATTTTTGCTTAATTGTGGGGAGGGCTGGGGAGCAGCTGTATAATATAGGAGGAGTACAGTGCAGAGTTTTGCTGATCAGTGACCACCAGTTTTATCCGTTCTCTGCCTGAAAAAAACGCTCCTTATCTGTGCTCAGTGTGCTGCATATATCTGTGCTCACACTGCTTAATTGTGGGGACTGGGGTGCAGCTGTATTATATAGCAGGAGTACAGTGCAGAGTTTTGCTGACAGTGACCACCAGTATACGTTGTCTGCCTGAAAAACACTCCATATCTGTGCTCAGTGTGCTGCTTTATTGTGGGGACTGGGGACTACCAGTATAATATTATATAGGAGGAGTACAGTGCAGAGTTTTGCTGACCAGTGACCACCAGTATATAATATATAGCATTACGATACAGTAGGCCACTGCTGTACCTACCTCTGTGTCGTCATTAAGTATACTATCCATCTCGATTCTATACCTGTGGTGCATTTCAGTTGTGCAGTTTGCTGACACAGTGACCACCAGTATATATAGCAGTACGGTACGGAAGGCCACTGCTGTACCTACCTCTGTGTCGTCATTAAGTATACTATCCATCTACATTCTATACCTGTGGTGCATTTTAGTTTTGCAGTTTGCTGACACAGTGACCACCAGTATACTATATATAGCAGTACGGTACGGAAGGCCACTGCTGTACCTACCTCTGTGTCGTCATTAAGTATACTATCCATCTACATTCTATACCTGTGGTGCATTTTAGTTTTGCAGTTTGCTGACACAGTGACCACCAGTATACTATATATAGCAGTACGGTACAGAAGGCCACTGCTGTACCTACCTCTGTGTCGTCATTAAGTATACTATCCATCTATATTCTATACCTGTGGTGCATTTTAGTTTTGCAGTTTGCTGACACAGTGACCACCAGTATACTATATATAGCAGTACGGTACAGAAGGCCACTGCTGTACCTACCTCTGTGTCGTCATTAAGTATACTATCCATCTACATTCTATAACTGTGGTGCATTTTAGTTTTGCAGTTTGCTGACACAGTGACCACCAGTATACTATATATAGCAGTACGGTACGGAAGGCCACTGCTGTACCTACCTCTGTGTCGTCATTAAGTATACTATCCATCTACATTCTATACCTGTGGTGCATTTTAGTTTTGCAGTTTGCTGACACAGTGACCACCAGTATACTAGATATAGCAGTACGGTACGGAAGGCCACTGCTGTACCTACCTCTGTGTCGTCATTAAGTATACTATCCATCTAGATTCTATACCTGTGGTGCATTTTACTTTTGCAGTTTGCTGACACAGTGACCACCAGTATATATAGCAGTACGGTACGGAAGCCACTGCTCTACCTACCTCTGTGTCGTCAAGTATACTATCCATCTAGATTCTATACCTGTGGTGCATTTTAGTTTTGCAGTTTGCTGACAGTGACCACCAGTATATATAGCAGTACGGTACGGAAGGCCAATGCTCTACCTACCTCTGTGTCGTCAAGTATACTATCCATCCATACCTGTGGTGCATTTCAGTTGTGCGCAGAATATATAGTACTTGGCCATTGCTATTGATACTGGCATATAATTCCACACATTAAAAAATGGAGAACAAAAATGTGGAGGTTAAAATAGGGAAAGATCAAGATCCACTTCCACCTCGTGCTGAAGCTGCTGCCACTAGTCATGGCCGAGACGATGAAATGCCATCAACGTCGTCTGCCAAGGCCGATGCCCAATGTCATAGTAGAGAGCATGTAAAATCCAAAAAACAAAAGTTCAGTAAAATGACCCAAAAATCAAAATTGAAAGCATCTGATGAGAAGCGTAAACTTGCCAATATGCCATTTACGACACGGAGTGGCAAGGATCGGCTGAGGCCCTGGCCTATGTTCATGGCTAGTGGTTCAGATTCACATGAGGATGGAAGCACTCATCCTCTCGCTAGAAAAATGAAAAGACTTAAGCTGGCAAAAGCACAGCAAAGAACTGTGCGTTCTTCTAAATCACAAATCCCCAAGGAGAGTCCAATTGTGTTGGTTGCGATGCCTGACCTTCCCAACACTGGACGGGAAGAGCTTGCGCCTTCCACCATTTGCACGCCCCCTGCAAGTGCTGGAAGGAGCACCCGCAGTCCAGTTCCTGATAGTCAAATTGAAGATGTCACTGTTGAAGTACACCAGGATGAGGATATGGGTGTTGCTGGCGCTGGGGAGGAAATTGACAAGGAGGATTCTGATGGTGAGGTGGTTTGTTTAAGTCAGGCACCCGGGGAGACACCTGTTGTCCGTGGGACGAATATGGCCATTGACATGCCTGGTCAAAATACAAAAAAAAATCAGCTCTTCGGTGTGGAATTATTTCAACACAAATGCGGACAACAGGTGTCAAGCCGTGTGTTGCCTTTGTCAAGCTGTAATAAGTAGGGGTAAGGACATTAACCACCTCGGAACATCCTCCCTTATACGTCACCTGCAGCGCATTCATCATAAGTCAGTGACAAGTTCAAAAACTTTGGGTGACAGCGGAAGCAGTCCACTGACCACTAAATCCCTTCCTCTTGTAACCAAGCTCCTGCAAACCACACCACCAACTCCTTCAGTGTCAATTTCCTCCTTACCCAGGAAAGCCAATAGTCCTGCAGGCCATGTCACTGGCAAGTCTGACGAGTCCTCTCCTGCCTGGGATTCCCCCGATGCATCCTTGAGTGTAACGCCTACTGCTGCTGGCGCTGCTGGGAGTCGATCGTCATCCCAGAGGGGAAGTCGGAAGACCACTTGTACTACTTCCAGTAAGCAATTGACTGTCCAACAGTCCTTTGCGAGGAAGATGAAATATCACAGCAGTCATCCTGCTGCAAAGCAGATAACTCAGGCCTTGGCAGCCTGGGCGGTGAGAAACGTGGTTCCGGTATCCACCGTTAATTCAGAGGCAACTAGAGACTTGATTGAGGTACTGTGTCCCCGGTACCAAATACCATCTAGGTTCCATTTCTCTAGGCAGGCGATACCGAAAATGTACACAGACGTCAGAAAAAGAGTCACCAGTGTCCTAAAAAATGCAGTTGTACCCAATGTCCACTTAACCACGGACATGTGGACAAGTGGAGCAGGGCAGACTCAGGACTATATGACTGTGACAGCCTACTGGGTAGATGTATTGCCTCCCGCAGCAAGAACAGCAGCGGCGGCACCAGTAGCAGCATCTCGCAAACGCCAACTCGTTCCTAGGCAGGCTACGCTTTGTATCACCGCTTTCCAGAAGAGGCACACAGCTGACAACCTCTTACGGAAACTGAGGAAGATCATCGCAGAATGGCTTACCCCAATTGGACTCTCCTGGGGATTTGTGACATCGGACAACGCCAGCAATATTGTGCGTGCATTACATCTGGGCAAATTCCAGCACGTCCCATGTTTTGCACATATATTGAATTTAGTGGTGCAGAATTATTTAAAAACGACAGGGGCGTGCAAGAGATGCTGTCGGTGGCCCGAAGAATTGCGGGCCACTTTCGGCATTCAGCCACCGCGTACAGAAGACTGGAGCACCACCAAACAGTCCTGAACCTGCCCTGCCATCATCTGAAGCAAGAGGTGGTAACGAGGTGGAATTCAACCCTCTATATGCTTCAGAGGATGGAGGAGCAGCAAAAGGCCATTCAAGCCTATACATCTGGCCACGATATAGGCAAAGGAGGGGGAATGCACCTGACTCAAGCGCAGTGGAGAATGATTTCAACGTTGTGCAAGGTTCTGCAACCCTTTGAACTTGCCACACGTGAAGTCAGTTCAGACACTGCCAGCCTGAGTCAGGTCATTCCCCTCATCAGGCTTTTGCAGAAGAAGCTGGAGGCATTGAAGGAGGAGCTAAAACAGAGCGATTCCGCTAGGCATGTGGACTTGTGGATGGAGCCCTTAATTCGCTTAACAAGGATTCACGGGTGGTCAATCTGTTGAAAACAGAGCACTACATTTTGGCCACCGTGCTCGATCCTACATTTAAAACCTACGTTGTATCTCTCTTTCCGGCAGACACAAGTCTGCAGAGGTTCAAAGACCTGCTGGTGAGAAAATTGTCAAGTCAAGCGGAACGTGACCTGTCAACATCTCCTCCTTCACATTCTCCCGCAACTGGGGGTGCGAGGAAAAGGCTAAGAATTCCGAGCCCACCCGCTGGCGGTGATGCAGGGCAGTCTGGAGCGAGTGCTGACATCTGGTCCGGACTGAAGGACCTGCCAACGATTACTGACATGTCGTCTACTGTCACTTCATATGATTCTCTCACCATTGAAAGAATGGTGGAGGATTATATGAGTGACCGCATCCAAGTAGGCACGTCAGACAGTTCGTACGTATACTGGCAGGAAAAAGAGGCAATTTGGAGGCCCTTGCACAAACTGGCTTTATTCTACCTAAGTTGCCCTCCCTCCAGTGTGTACTCCGAAAGAGTGTTTAGTGCAGCCGCTCACCTTGTCAGCAATCGGCGTACGAGGTTACTTCCAGAAAATGTGGAGAAGATGATGTTCATCAAAATGAATTATAATCAATTCCTCTGTGGAGACATTCACCAGCAGCAATTGCCTCCAGAAAGTACACAGGGACCTGAGATGGTGGATTCCAGTGGGGACGAAATAATAATCTGTGAGGAGGAGGATGTACACAGTGAAAGGGGTGAGGAATCGGAGGATGATGATGAGGTGGACAACTTGCCACTGTAGAGCCAGTTTGTGCAAGGAGAGATTGATTGCTTCTTTTTTTGGTGGGGGCCCAAACCAACCAGTCATTTCAGTCACAGTCGTGTGGCAGACCCTGTCGCTGAAATTATGGGTTCGTTAAAGTGTGCATGTCCTGTTTATACAACATAAGGGTGGGTGGGAGGGCCCAAGGACAATTCCATCTTGCACCTCTTTTTTCTTTAATTTTTCTTTGCATCATGTGCTGTTTGGGGACAATTTTTTTGAAGTGCTATCCTGCCTGACACTGCAGTGCCACTCCTAGATGGGCCAGGTGTTTGTGTCGGCCACTTGTGTCGCTTAGCTTAGTCACACAGCGACCTTGGTGCGCCTCTTTTTTTCTTTGCATCATGTGCTGTTTGGGGACAATTTTTTTGAAGTGCCATCCTGCCTGACACTGCAGTGCCACTCCTAGATGGTCCAGGTGTTTGTGTCGGCCACTTGTGTCGCTTAGCTTAGTCACACAGCGACCTTGGTGCGCCTCTTTTTTTCTTTGCATCATGTGCTGTTTGGGGACTATTTTTTTGAAGTGCCATCCTGCCTGACACTGCAGTGCCACTCCTAGATGGGCCAGGTGTTTGTGTCGGCCACTTGTGTCGCTTAGCTTAGCCATCCAGTGACCTCGGTGCAAATTATAGGACTAAAAATAATATTGTGAGGTATGAGGTATTCAGAATAGACTGGAAATGAGTGGAAATTATGGTTATTGAGGTTAATAATACTATGGGATCAAAATGACCCCCAAATTCTATGATTTAAAGCATTTTTTTAGGGTTTTTTGTAAAAAATACCCGAATACAAAACACACCCGAATCCGACAAATACATTTCGGTGAGGTTTTGCCAAAACGCGTCCGAATCCAAAACACGGCCGCAGAACCGAATCCAAAACCAAAACACAAAACCCGAAAAATGTCCGGTGCACATCACTAATTAAAACAGCTGTAGAAAATATTGGGGCAGATGTATTAACCTGGAGAAAGGATAAAGAAATTCTAAACTAATGATAAGCGCAAGGTGATAACGCACCAGTCAATCATTATGGATATAAAAAATGGCAGGAGCTGACTGGCTGGTGCGTTATCACCTTGCACTTATCACTGCTTTATTCCTTCTTCAGGCTTAATAAATCTGCACCAATGTGCTATAAAAAATTCCACAAGGCTATTAAACCAAGGCCCAGATTTATCAAGCCTTGGAGCCAAAATGGCCACCGCACATGCGTAGTAGTGAAATTAGTCTCTGGAACATGGCGGGCACCATCTTTCTGGAGACCTGTACATGCACAGTAGATTCCAGAACAATACTGGAGCCTATCGCACCATGGAGAGGAGGGGGCCCATCAGGAGTCTGCACACAGGCCCCCTCCTCTGTTTAAATGCCCCTGTGTATCTGCCAATGCTATCTTTGGCTGATAATAAGGAATCTGCTAATGCTACTTTGTGATCCATATACTGCAGAGACACAAATGTCTTTAAAAAAAAAAAGCTCCTATTTATAAATAGTACTAAATGTGACTTTCTCAATGATGCACTTAGTTCAAACTTTAAGCTATATTAATTAGAAGAGGCAGCCCATCTCATCATGTCTAATTAGACGCATCAGATGCATGCAGTCGTTGTCGGCTGCCCTATTACTCATCTTCATATTATGTAACCATAATAACAAAATTGCACTTATGTAACAAATCTCAATAAATGAACAGTATAAGCCAATTATTTCTGCTATTTTTCAATCACAAACTTATTTAAAACCTTCTACCATCAACATCGCAGTGGCTTATCTGTAATAGGTGCAGTGTGTGCTGTGCACACAGGCCCCTGGGGGCCTATACCAAACACCCTGCACCCATTTTTTAATACTTACCCCTCCAAAGTCCAGCATCAGTGGCAGCAGCACTGCAAGATTATGGGAAAAAATGGCGCAGTGGCCACTTTCTTGGAGTTTTGTGCATGCGCAGTAGGAAAATCACTTGGAATATGGCCACTACGTCATTTTCCCAGAGACCTATTCATGTCCACTAGACTCTGGTACAGTGCTAGGTTCCCTAGTGACCCTAGTAATCAGAGTTCCACTGCACTGCCGGCTAGAGAGGTGGGGGCCAAGACAGATACTGCAACAAAATATGAGGGATATTGATCAATGATTGGAGAGTCACACACAGAAGTGCATGTAAAGCCAGACCCAGTAGTCAGTGTATTATACTTTTTTGCAGTAGTGAATAAGATGGATATTTAAAAAGATATTGGCACAGATAAATCAATAAGGCTGTGGAGCAACAAACAAGAGCTATTAAATGCGATTTGACCAAAAGGATAT
Organism: Pseudophryne corroboree; assembly: GCF_028390025.1. NCBI lineage: Eukaryota > Metazoa > Chordata > Amphibia > Anura > Myobatrachidae > Pseudophryne > Pseudophryne corroboree. Next base: position 703,872,871 of record NC_086449.1, on the reverse strand, counting down.
GTGTACACATCTGTATAATCAGTTACAAAAAGTGATATAATATATATGTATATGTTACCTGGGTGTAGGGTAGAGATGAGCGGGTTCGGTTCCCTGAGAACCGAAACCTACCGGACTTCATTACCCGAGCCCGGATCCGAGCCCTGCTTGGGTTTTCCCGCCTGACTCGGAAACCAGAACAAGACAAAATGTCATCATCCCGATGTTTTATTCTCGCGTGTTTTGGATTCCGTACAAGTAGCCGCACCACCATTTTCACAACAGTCCCGGAGAGTGTAATGAGAGGACTTGTCTCAGTCCTCAGTGTCTGTGCAGGAGGGAAAGTGGGGTGGCGATTCCAGTGCTGTCTTATGCTGCTCAGTCCAGTGTAGTGTCTTATGCTGCATCAGTCCAGTCACAGTGGTGGTGTCCTCTGCTGCCATATGTCCAGTGCTGCTGTATAAGTCCCATCCAGTGGTGCTGTGTTATGCTGCATCAGTCCAGTGGTGGTGTCTTGTGCTGCATCAGTCCAGTTACAGTGGTGGTGTCCTTTGCTGCCATATGTCTAGTGCTGCTGTATAAGTCCTGTCCATTGCAGTGGTGCTGTGTTGTCATGTATCAGTCCAGTGGTGGTGTTCCTGTGCTGCTGTATAAGTCCAGTGATACTGCCATATTCGTCCGGTGATACTGCCGTATACGTCCGGTGATACTGCCGTATATGTCCAGCGGTACTGCCGTATCAATCCAGTGATACTGCCGTATATGTCCAGTGGTACTGCCGTATATGTCCAGTGGTACTGCCGTATATGTCCAGTGGTACTGCCGTATAAATCCAGTGATACTGCTGTATATGTCTAGTGGTACTGCCATATAATTCCAGTGATTCTGCCATATAAGTCCATTGGTACTGGCGCATAAGTCCAGTAATAATGCTGTATAATTCCAGTGATACTGCTGTATAATTCCAGTGGTACTGGCAATTAATTCCAGTGGTACTGGAGTATAAATACTGCCATATAAATCCAGTCCAGTGGTACAGCCATATAAATCCAGTGGTACTGCCGTATAAGTCCAGTGGTACTGCTGTACAATTCCAGTGATACTGCCGTATAATTCCAGTGGTACTGGCAATTAATTCCAGTGGTACTGGAGTATAAATACTGCCATATAAATCCAGTCCAGTGGTACAGCCATATAAATCCAGTGGTACTGCCGTATAATTCCAGTTATACAGCAGTATAATTTGAGTGGTACTGCCATATAATTCCAGTGGTACTGGTGTATAAGTCCAGTGATTCTGCCGTATAAATCCAGTCCAGTGGTACTGCCGTATAAATCCAGTGGTAATGGCATATAAATCCAGTGATACTGCCATATAAATTCAGTCCAGTGGTACTGAAGTATAAATCCAGTGGTACTGTCATATAATTCCAGTGATACTGCTGTATAAATCCAGTGATAGTGCCATATAAATCCAGTCCAGTGGTACTGCCATATAAATCCAGTGGTACTGCCATTTAATTCCAGTGATACTGCCATAAAATTCCAGTGGTACTGCCATATTATTCCAGTGATACTGCCGTATAAATCCAGTACAGTGGTACTGCCATATAAGTACAGTGGTACTGCCATATAATTCCAGTGATACTGCTGTATAAATCCAGTGATAGTGCCATATAAATCCAGTCCAGTGGTACTGCCATATAAATCCAGTGGTACTGCCATTTAATTCCAGTGATACTGCCATAAAATTCCAGTGGTACTGCCATATTATTCCAGTGATACTGCCATATAAATCCAGTCCAGTGGTATAGCCGTATAAATCCAGTAGTACTGCCGTATAATTCCAGTTATACTGCAGTATAATTTGAGTGGTACTGCCATATAAATCCAGTGATACTGCTATAAAAATCCAGTTCAGTGGCACTGCCGTATAAATCCAGTGGTACTGCTGAATAATTCCATTGATACTTCCGTATAATTCCAGTGATACTGCCATATAAATCCAGTCCAGTGGTACTGCCGTATAATTCCAGTGGTCCTGCTGTATATGTCCAGTGGTACTGCCATATAATTCCAGTGATACTGCTGTATAATTTAAGTTATACTGCTGTATAATTTCAGTGATAATGCTGTATAAATTCAGTCCATTGGTACTACCAATCAGTCCAGTGGTACTGCCGTATATTTCCAGTGATACTGCCGAATAATTCCAGTGATACTGCCATATAAATTGAGTCCAGTGGTACTGCCATATAAATCCAGTGGTACTGCTGTATAATTCCTGTGATACTGCCGTATAATTCCAGTGGTACTGCCGTATAATTCCAGTGATACTTCCGTATAATTCCAGTGGTACCTGCTTATAAATCCAGTTATACTGCCTTATAAATCCAGTCCAGTGGTACCGCCATATAAGTCCAGTGGTACTGCCGTATAAGTCCATTGATACTGCTGTATATGTCCAGTGGTACTGCCATATAAATCCAGTGGTACTGGCGTATAAGTCCAGTGGTACTGCCGTATAATTCCAGTGATACTGCCATATAATTCCAGTGATACTGCTGTATAAATACAATCCAGTGGTACTGCCGTATAAGTCCAGTGGTACTGCCGTACAATTCCGGTGATACTGCCATATAATTCCAGTGATATTGGTGTATAAGTCCAGTGATACTGCCATATAAATCCAGTCCAGTGGTACTGCCGTATATGTCCAGTGGTACTGCCATATAAATCCAGTGGTACTGCCGTATAATTCCAGTGATACTGCTGTATATGTTCAGTGGTACTGCCATATAAATCCAGTGGTACTGGCATATAAGTACAGTGGTACTGCCGTATAATTCCAGTGATACTGCCGTACAATTCCAGTGGTACTGCCATATAATTCCAGTGATATTGGCTTATAAGTCCAGTGATACTGCCATATAAATCCAGTCCAGTGGTACTGCCGTATATGTCCAGTGGTACTGCCATATAAATCCAGTGGTACTTCCGTATAATTCCAGTGATACTGCTGTATATGTCCAGTGGTACTGCCATATAAATCCAGTGGTGCTGGCATATAAATCCAGTGGTACTGCTGTATAATTCCAGTGATACTGCCGTACAATTCCAGTAGTACTGCCATATAATTCCAGTGATATTGGCGTATAAGTCCAGTGATACTGCCATATAAATCCAGTCCAGTGGTACAGCCGTAAAAGTCCAGTGGTACTGCCGTATAATTCCAGTGGTATTGCCGTATAATTCCAGTAATACTGCTGTATATGTCCAGTGGTACTGCCATATAATTCCAGTGATACTGTCGTATATGTCTAGTAGTACTACCATATAAATCTAGTAGTATTGGTGTATAAGCCCAGTGGTACTGCCATATAAATTCAGTGGTACTGGCATATAAGTACAGTGGTACTTCCGTATAATTCCAGTGATACTGTCAGGCCGCGGCACTTTTACCGCTGCGGCGGCGGGTCCTGGGGTCTGTCCAGGCTCAGTTGGCTGTCTGCAGCGCTGGGCTGTGGAGAGTGCGGCGCGGTCGGCAGCGGGAGTGACGGCTTCCTGGAAGGCAGAAGGGAGGACCTAGTGGCCAAAGCTTCCCTGTGTGTCTGCAGTATTGGGGGGCGGCCATGTTGGAGACCAAAGTGCAGCACCAGTGAGTATGATGGGTGAATGACAGCCAATCCTGATTCCCTGCTGCCTATAAGTAGGCTGGGATTTTTGTATTCTGTGCCAGTGCTTTGTTGTAGTTACTCTGTGCCTTAGCTCTGTGCTCCCGCAGCTTGTTCTGTGCATCTCTGGTGGATTGGTCCCATCTGCCTCTCCGAGTCCTCTGACGACACTCGCTGTACCGCTCCCGCCAGCGCTCCCGTGTGCAGACACAGTCACCTGCTTTCACACCGGTTCCTTCGGATTCCGCAGGATCCCCGTGGTGGTTCGCCAGCCTCCAGTTTTCACAGTTCTTCATCCACATCTTCAAATCATCCAGCACCCAGTTTTCACAGTTCTTCATCCACATCTTCAAATCATCCAGCACCCAGTTTCCACAGTTCTTCATCCACGTCTTCAAATCATCCAGCATCCAGTTTTCACAGTTCTTCATCCATGTCTTCAAATCATCTAGCACCCAGTTTTCACAGTTCTTCATCCACGTCTTCAAATCATCCAGCACCCAGTTTTCACAGTTCTTCATCCACATCTTCAAATCATCCAGCACCCAGTTTCCACAGTTCTTCATCCACGTCTTCAAATCATCCAGCATCCAGTTTTCACAGTTCTTCATCCATGTCTTCAAATCATCCAGCACCCAGTTTTCACAGTTCTTTATCCACGTCTTCAAATCATCCAGCATCCAGTTTTCACAGTTCTTCATCCACATCTTGAAATCATCCAGCACCCAGTTTTCACAGTTCTTCATCCACATCTTCAAATCATCCAGCACCCAGTTTCCACAGTTCTTCATCCACGTCTTCAAATCATCCAGCATCCAGTATTCACAGTTCTTCATCCACGTCTTCATATCATTTAGCATCCAGTGTTCATCGTTCTTCATCCTCGTCTTCATACCCTCTATCAACCAGTCTTCATAGTTCTTCAGCCTTGCCACTGCGTCATTCTACACACTCGACTTCACAATTCTTCAGTCTCGTCCTTATATCAACCTAAAAACACTCTTCACGGTTATACAGCCTCGGCCTTGTATCATTCAGTGACTTGCTTCCCAGCAGTTTCCCAGTCCTGAACTAATTAGCCCCAGCTGCCTGCAGTCTCATTCATATCTGTTGTCCTCAATAAATATATGAAAAGGAATTACCTTAGTCCTCCTTGTTTCAAGCACTCACGGGCTTCTGCTCCTTAGGTTGGACTGAGTCCAACGGATCCACAAACACCACCTGCCCTGACAGATACTATCATATAATTCCAGTGATACCGCCGTATAAATCCAGTCTAGTGGTACTGCCGTATAAATCCAGTGGTACTGCCGTATAATTCCAGTGATACTGACGTATAATTCCAGCGGTACTGCCGTATAATTCCAGTAATACTGACGTATAATTCCATTGGAACTGGCGTATAAATCCAGTGATACTACCATATAAATCAAGTCCAGTGGTACTGCCATATAAATCCAGTGATACTGCCGTATAATTCCAGTGATACTGCCGTATAATTCCAGTGGTACTAGCGTATAAATCCTGCGATACTACCGTATAAATCCAGTCCAGTGGTACTGCCATATATATCCAGTGGTACTGCCATATAATTCCAGTGATACTGCCGTACAATTCCAGTGGTACTGCCATATAATTCCAGTGATATTGGCGTATAAATCCAGTGATACTGCCATATAAATCCAGTCCAGTGGTACTGCCGTATATGTCCAGTGGTACTGCCATATAAATCCAGTGGTACTTCCGTATAATTCCAGTGATACTGCTGTATATGTCCAGTGGTACTGCCATATAAATCCAGTGGTGCTGGCATATAAATCCAGTGGTACTGCTGTATAATTCCAGTGATACTGCCGTACAATTCCAGTGGTACTGCCATATAATTCCTGTGATATTGGCGTATAAGTCCAGTGATACTGCCATATAAATCCAGTCCAGTGGTACAGCCGTAAAAGTCCAGTGGTACTGCCGTATAATTCCAGTGGTATTGCCGTATAATTCCAGTAATACTGCTGTATATGTCCAGTGGTACTGCCATATAATTCCATTGATACTGTTGTATATGTTTAGTAGTACTACCATATAAATCTAGTGGTATTGGCGTATAAATCCAGTGGTACTGCAATATAAATCCAGTGGTACTGGCATATAAGTACAGTGTTACTTCCGTATATTTCCAGTGATACTGTCAGGCCGCGGCACTTTTACCGCTGCGGCGGCGGGTCCTGGGGTCCGTCCAAGCTCGGTTGGCTGTCTGCAGGGCTGGGCTGTGGGGGAGTGCGGCGCGGTCGGCAGCGGGAGTGACGGCTTCCTGGAAGGCAGAAGGGAGGACCTAGTGGCCGAAGCTTCCCTGTCTGCAGTATTGGGGGGCGGCCATATTGGAGACCAAAGTGCAGCACCATTGAGTGTGATGGGTGAATGACAGTCAATCCTGATTCCCTGCTGCCTATAAGTAGGCTGGGATTTATGTATTCTGTGCCAGTGCTTTGTTGTAGTTACTCTGTGCCTTAGCTCTGTGCTCCCGCAGCTTGATCTGTGCATCTCTGGTGAATTGGTCCCATCTGCCTCTCCGAGTCCTCTGACGACTCTCGCTGTACCACTCCCGCCAGTGCTCCCGTGTGCAGACACAGCCACCTGCTCTCACACCGGTGCCTTCGGATTCCGCAGAATCCCCGTGGTGGTTCGCCAGCCTCCAGTTTTCACAGTTCTTCATCCACGTCTTCAAATCATCCAGCACCCAGTTTTCACAGTTCTTCATCCACGTCTTCAAATCATCCAGCATCCAGTTTTCACAGGTCTTCATCCATGTCTTCAAATCATCCAGCACCCAGTTTTCACAGTTCTTCATCCACATCTTCAAATTATCCAGCACCCAGTTTCCACAGTTCTTCATCCACGTCTTCAAATCATCCAGCACCCAGTTTCCACAGTTCTTCATCCACGTCTTCAAATCATCCAGCATCCAGTTTTCACAGTTCTTCATCCACGTCTTCATATCATTTAGCATCCAGTGTTCATCGTTCTTCATCCTCGTCTTCATACCCTCTATCAACCAGACTTCACAGTTCTTCAGCCTTGCCACTGCATCATTCTACAAACTCGACTTTACAATTCTTCAGTCTCGTCTTTATATCAACCTACAAACACTCTTCACGGTTATACAGCCTCGGCCTTGTATCATTCAGTGACTTGCTTCCCAGCAATTTCCCAGTCCTGAACTAATTAGCCCCAGCTGCCTGCAGTCTCATTCATATCTGTTGTCCTCAATAAATATATGAAAAGAAATTACTTTCATCCTCCTTGTTTCCAGCACTCAGAGGCATCTGCTCCTTTGGTTGGACTGAGTCCAACGGATCCACAAACACCACCTGCCCTGACAGATACTATCATATAATTCCAGTGATACCGCCGTATAAATCCAGTCTAGTGGTACTGCCGTATAAATCCAGTGGTACTGCCATATAAATCCAGTGGTACTACCATATAATTCCAGTGATATAGACGTATAATTCCAGCAGTACTGCGTATAATTCCAGTGATACTGACGTATAATTCCATTGGAACTGGCGTATAAATCCAGTGATACTACCATATAAATCCAGTCCAGTGGCACTGCCATATAAATCCAGTGATACTGCCCTATAATTCCAGTGATATTGCCGTATAATTCCAGTGGTACTGGCGTATAAATCCAGCGATACTGCCGTATAAATCCAGTCCAGTGGTACTGCTGTATAAGTCCAGTGGTACTGCCGTATAATTCCAGTGATACTGCCGTATAAATCCAGTCCAGTGGTACTGCCGTATAAGTCCAGTGATACTGCCGTATAATTCCAGTGATACTGCCGTATAATTCCAGTCCAGTGGTACTGCCGTATAAGTCCAGTGGTACTGTCGTATAATTCCAGTGATACTGCCGTATAAATCCAGTCCAGTGGTACTGCCGTATAAGTCCAGTGGTACTGCCATATAATTCCAGTGATTCTACCGTATAAATCTAGTGGTACAGTTGTATAATTTCAGTGATACTGCCATATAATTCCAGTGGTACTGGTGTATAAGTCCAGTATAAGTCCACCCTCATGTGGGATGCTGGTGTAAAGATTGCAGACCACACGAGGGTGGCCTAGCAGCCATGAGAGAATTCTTTATTTTGAATAACATGCAGGAACTGGATAAGGACTTGCTCGTGCAATTGCTGGAATTAAGTTTAAAAAGAAACTACTTCCTATTTTACGGAAAGTTCTATCTTCAGCAAACCGGGTGTGCTATGGATAGTAACGTGGCACCATCGTATGACAACACGTACATGTTCCCGGAGGAACAGAACATCTTCTTTACCAAACAAGCCCGTTCGCAGTACATATTGGCTTACTGTAGATACATCGATGACGTCTTCATGTTGTGGACGGGTAGTGAAAAATAAAATAGAGACACTCATTTATGTCCAGGGTGCTGGAAAAAAAACTACAATGATAGAAGTACAGTGTAATGTAAAAACAGTATATATAAAAGACAATACGTCCCTTCAGTGGTAACCAGATGGAATGTTCTCCTTAATGGTTTAATATAACTGGATGATCCTTTGTAGAAGTCCACTTCAGATCCAAACACCTTGTACGAAGATTCTCCGGCGTTCATAAAAAGAATGAAATACAGAGAATGTGTAGACCAGTCTTTCCTTAACAAAATAAAAATAATACAAATCTTCTAGTGTGAACCCCTCAAAAGGGAAAGAAGTGTACCCCACTCACAGTGTGAACTGATGAGAACATACACATAAAGGTATCTTTTTAAAGCGTAACCCAATTCACTACATCTCATATATGTAACTAATATAGTCATATAAAGGTATCTTTGCCGCTAGTAGTGTCCCCAGTATGCACTTCCAATAGGATTTATCTTTGCGTACCCAAACTCACAGAAAAATGAGGGAAAGAACTCCTATAAAGGTATCTTTTTATAAAACACGAAACCCCGGATGCGTACCCCAACTCACACAGTATGGCATATGTTAACTCCCATCAAGGTATCTTTGTACATCATCCGACCAGAATTGAATAGCACAACCAACAGTGGGTCCAATTCAAAAGACTGATAGCTTTCCCGTATGTCAAAAACAGGGGTACTTTCTTTAATACAGTTCATACAAAAATTTACAAATTCACCAGAGGCAAAAAGTTGTATCAAAAATACAGACAATAAATAAAAAATAAAAAATTATGATAAAAAATCCACAGATGGATATAGTATTCCTTTTGTGGCTACTCACTGTACAGATGTCGACGCGTTTCACTCACAAGGACCTTGATGTCTTGATAAAGGTCCTTGTGACCAAAACGCATCGACATCTGTACCGTGAGTAGCCACAAAAGGAATACTACTGTATATCCATCTGCGGACTTTTTATCATCATTTCTTATTTATTGTCTGTATTTTTTATATGACTTTTTGCCTCTGGTGAATTTGTCAATTTTTGTATGAACTGTAGATTCAGCTTGAAAAAGGTCTTTTAAACGACCGAAACGCGTTGCTGCTGTGCGGAGGAGGACTAAAGTGTGTGCCAGGTGCTGGGTGACTTCATGCTGAATATATCCCAGCCTAGGACTACACTTGCTATCTTTTATAAAAAAGCTAGCCCACGGCAACCACCAACTCTGGTGAGATACCTTTTATATTGTATAGAGGTCACCTGTGGTCAGCTGCATTGAACCACCTGTTCCTGATTATGCACTTTGCACTTTGTATTCATTCATTCATTTATGACTATATGAGATACATGTGAATATTCTGTGGCTATTGCACCTTCTATTTATTTTATTCATGTTTATGTGAATGTTCTGTGGCATACCAATAAAATTGTATATAATAATGCTGTGGCATTTAAAGTATATTGCCCCAAATATGGGAGGTTTACATCTTTAAGGAGAAAGCGTCGGTAATCCATGATTAATTTTCTTGTACCCCTATTGTTGGGAATTGGTGTCCCCCCCCCCTCTTAATATTGGATTCAGGCTGCATCCCCCTATTTACTGCGCTTTGTATCAACACTTTTTCTTTAGTAGCAAGGAAGAAGGAAAATATTATTCCATGGAAAAGCAAGTTCAGCACCTCCAGTCCAGTAATACAACGGGCTACCAGAGCACTTTGGCTCATAGTGGCCACAGATGCTAAGCTCACATGCTTTAAAAACAAGAGGCCCATGAATTGCTTCATTGGGGCCAGAAGCATTAAAGACAACATTGTGCATTCAGATATTACTGGTTTTTCAGGTCCAACATAGTCTAATTTCCTCACCAAGCTGCCAGGTTGCTACAAATGCCTGGGATGTACCACCTGTAAGAACATGATCTGCGGTCCTTCCTTCAAACATCCAACAAAGGAATTTACATACAGGCCGCGGCACGTAATGACTTGCATGACCACTTATGTGGTATACCTTATCACCTGTCCATGCGGTCTATGTTATGTAGGAAAGACTATAACCAATCTTAGATAAAGAATGGCGCAACATAGATCTGCCATTAATGCAGCCATCAAGAAGGGCAGTTCGGAACAACCCCTGGCACACCATTTTGGAACTAAAAGACATTCCGTGGACACACTAAAACACATGGTGATCGACCGTGTTCCATCCAGCATAAGAGGAGGTGACAGAGGCAGCAAACTTCTGAAGATTGAGGCACGCTGGATCTTTGAATTGGAGACTTCACCCAAACGGACTTAATGAAAAGATACAGTGGAATAGCTTCTGATTTTTTCAGGAACTGGTCTTTCAGATGTTTGTGGTGGGCACGATTAATTCTCTAGGACTCACCCTTTGGGTGCCTTACATCCTGCCTTTGCTCTTTCTGTCTCTGCTAGATTTCAGATCTCATATAAAACTAATACTCTGCAGGCACCCTTTTGGTGACGGGATTCTCAATACAGGCAGCTGCATAGACCACATTTGCCAATAGCCCTTTCCACATTTACATCCAACCTCTTCCATATTTTCGGCAGGGGGATGAGTCTTGGTCCCTTAGACTCTATATGGGAGGGCACACATTAAGTATGTATGCCGGACCCAGTTTCAACTACATACCATCCGACAGGCATATAATTTTTTTTAGGGGTCTTGATACTCACTCATTTGTCCACAGACATCTTTTGAGGGTCCCTTTTAGGTACGTCTATTAGGACTGTAGAATCTTTTCTTCCCCTCTTCCCCCCCTTTCCTATACATTAGAGGGCATTTTCCATCTTAGCAATTTGAGGGACACTATACATGAACATACAGTTCATCTGCGTAAGCATTCCTTTACACACCAATCTCACTGCACCATATAGCATATTGCCCCTCTAAATATGATTAGCCCATAGCGTTTACACACACACTCGTATTTACAGTCACCAGGCACTGTCTTTTATCTTTGTTCATTGTACTTTTATGTATAAGTTACACATCACGCCCCATATTTGTTTGCGCCGGTCAATAATCAGCCTGGTGCTTTTACTTTATCTTTATGTGCACTTTTCTACTTTGGAGGGCCGTCGCAGCAGCAATGGGAAGCGTCGCGGGTTGCCACGGCAACCGCGTCTCGGACTCTGCGCAACATAATTTCCTGGAGACGCTGGAAGTGCTCCGGTAGTCACTGCAATGGACGGCGTCCAGCACAGCTCCTCCTCACATGTGGGTCTTCACTGGCTTCATAAAGGTAACAGGGTTCCTTTTTCGCTTAGTTCATGTCTTGACAAAGGGGTTGCGGACCCGAAACGTTGGCCCTATGTGACCACCTTTTGTATGCTTGTGATTAGAGATGAGCGCCGGAAATTTTTCGGGTTTTGTGTTTTGGTTTTGGGTTCGGTTCCGCGGCCGTGTTTTGGGTTCGACCGCGTTTTGGCAAAACCTCACCGAATTTTTTTTGTCGGATTCGGGTGTGTTTTGGATTCGGGTGTTTTTTTCAAAAAACCCTAAAAAACAGCTTAAATCATAGAATTTGGGGGTCATTTTGATCCCAAAGTATTATTAACCTCAAAAACCATAATTTCCACTCATTTTCAGTCTATTCTGAATACCTCACACCTCACAATATTATTTTTAGTCCTAAAATTTGCACCGAGGTCGCTGTGTGAGTAAGATAAGCGACCCTAGTGGCCGACACAAACACCGGGCCCATCTAGAAGTGGCACTGCAGTGTCACGCAGGATGTCCCTTCCAAAAAACCCTCCCCAAACAGCACATGACGCAAAGAAAAAAAGAGGCGCAATGAGGTAGCTGTGTGAGTAAGATAAGCGACCCTAGTGGCCGACACAAACACCGGGCCCATCTAGGAGTGGCACTGCAGTGTCACGCAGGATGTCCCTTCCAAAAAACCCTCCCCAAACAGCACATGACGCAAAGAAAAAAAGAGGCGCAATGAGGTAGCTGACTGTGTGAGTAAGATAAGCGACCCTAGTGGCCGACACAAACACCGGGCCCATCTAGGAGTGGCACTGCAGTGTCACGCAGGATGTCCCTTCCAAAAAACCCTCCCCAAACAGCACATGACGCAAAGAAAAAAAGAGGCGCAATGAGGTAGCTGACTGTGTGAGTAAGATAAGCGACCCTAGTGGCCGACACAAACACCGGGCCCATCTAGGAGTGGCACTGCAGTGTCACGCAGGATGGCCCTTCCAAAAAACCCTCCCCAAACAGCACATGACGCAAAGAAAAATAAAAGAAAAAAGAGGTGCAAGATGGAATTGTCCTTGGGCCCTCCCACCCACCCTTATGTTGTATAAACAAAACAGGACATGCACACTTTAACCAACCCATCATTTCAGTGACAGGGTCTGCCACACGACTGTGACTGATATGACGGGTTGGTTTGGACCCCCCCCAAAAAAGAAGCAATTAATCTCTCCTTGCACAAACTGGCTCTACAGAGGCAAGATGTCCACCTCATCATCATCCTCCGATATATCACCGTGTACATCCCCCTCCTCACAGATTATCAATTCGTCCCCACTGGAATCCACCATCTCAGCTCCCTGTGTACTTTGTGGAGGCAATTGCTGCTGGTCAATGTCTCCGCGGAGGAATTGATTATAATTCATTTTAATGAACATCATCTTCTCCACATTTTCTGGATGTAACCTCGTACGCCGATTGCTGACAAGGTGAGCGGCGGCACTAAACACTCTTTCGGAGTACACACTTGTGGGAGGGCAACTTAGGTAGAATAAAGCCAGTTTGTGCAAGGGCCTCCAAATTGCCTCTTTTTCCTGCCAGTATAAGTACGGACTGTGTGACGTGCCTACTTGGATGCGGTCACTCATATAATCCTCCACCATTCTTTCAATGTTGAGAGAATCATATGCAGTGACAGTAGACGACATGTCCGTAATCGTTGTCAGGTCCTTCAGTCCGGACCAGATGTCAGCATCAGCAGTCGCTCCAGACTGCCCTGCATCACCGCCAGCGGGTGGGCTCGGAATTCTGAGCCTTTTCCTCGCACCCCCAGTTGCGGGAGAATGTGAAGGAGGAGATGTTGACAGGTCGCGTTCCGCTTGACTTGACAATTTTCTCAACAGCAGGTCTTTCAACCCCAGCAGACTTGTGTCTGCCGGAAAGAGAGATCCAAGGTAGGCTTTAAATCTAGGATCGAGCATGGTGGCCAAAATGTAGTGCTCTGATTTCAACAGATTGACCACCCGTGAATCCTTGTTAAGCGAATTAAGGGCTCCATCCACAAGTCCCACATGCCTAGCGGAATCGCTCCGTGTTAGCTCCTCCTTCAATGTCTCCAGCTTCTTCTGCAAAAGCCTGATGAGGGGAATGACCTGACTCAGGCTGGCAGTGTCTGAACTGACTTCACGTGTGGCAAGTTCAAAGGGCATCAGAACCTTGCACAACGTTGAAATCATTCTCCACTGCGCTTGAGACAGGTGCATTCCACCTCCTATATCGTGCTCAATTGTATAGGCTTGAATGGCCTTTTGCTGCTCCTCCAACCTCTGAAGCATATAGAGGGTTGAATTCCACCTCGTTACCACTTCTTGCTTCAGATGATGGCAGGGCAGGTTCAGTAGTTTTTGGTGGTGCTCCAGTCTTCTGTACGTGGTGCCTGTACGCCGAAAGTGTCCGCAATTCTTCTGGCCACCGACAGCATCTCTTGCACGCCCCTGTCGTTTTTTAAAAAATTCTGCACCACCAAATTCAAGGTATGTGCAAAACATGGGACGTGCTGGAATTGGCCCAGATTTAATGCACACACAATATTGCTGGCGTTGTCCGATGCCACAAATCCACAGGAGAGTCCAATTGGGGTAAGCCATTCCGCGATGATCTTCCTCAGTTGCCGTAAGAGGTTTTCAGCTGTGTGCGTATTCTGGAAAGCGGTGATACAAAGCGTAGCCTGCCTAGGAAAGAGTTGGCGTTTGCGAGATGCTGCTACTGGTGCCGCCGCTGCTGTTCTTGCGGCGGGAGTCCATACATCTACCCAGTGGGCTGTCACAGTCATATAGTCCTGACCCTGCCCTGCTCCACTTGTCCACATGTCCGTGGTTAAGTGGACATTGGGTACAGCTGCATTTTTTAGGACACTGGTGACTCTTTTTCTGAGGTCTGTGTACATTTTCGGTATCGCCTGCCTAGAGAAATGGAACCTAGATGGTATTTGGTACCGGGGACACAGTACCTCCAACAAGTCTCTAGTTGGCTCTGCAGTAATGATGGATACCGGAACCACGTTTCTCACCACCCAGGATGCCAAGGCCTCAGTTATCCGCTTTGCAGTAGGATGACTGCTGTGATATTTCATCTTCCTCGCAAAGGACTGTTGAACAGTCAATTGCTTACTGGAAGTAGTACAAGTGGGCTTACGACTTCCCCTCTGGGATGACCATCGACTCCCAGCAGCAACAACAGCAGCGCCAGCAGCAGTAGGCGTTACACGCAAGGATGCATCGGAGGAATCCCAGGCAGGAGAGGAATCATCAGAATTGCCAGTGACATGGCCTGCAGGACTATTGGCATTCCTGGGAAAGGAGGAACTTGACACTGAGGGAGTTGGTGGGGTGGTTTGCGTGAGCTTGGTTACAAGAGGAAGGGATTTACTGGTCAGTGGACTGCTTCCGCTGTCGCCCAAAGTTTTTGAACTTGTCACTGACTTATTATGAATGCGCTGCAGGTGACGTATAAGGGAGGATGTTCCGAGGTGGTTAACGTCCTTACCCCTACTTATTACAGCTTGACAAAGGGAACACACGGCTTGACAAATGTTGTCCGCATTTCTGGTGAAATACTTCCACACCGAAGAGCTGATTTTTTTGGTATTTTCACCAGGCATGTCAACGGCCATATTCCTCCTATGGACAACAGGTGTCTCCCCGGGTGCCTGACTTAAACAAACCACCTCACCATCAGAATCCTCCTGGTCAATTTCCTCCCCAGCGCCAGCAACACCCATATCCTCCTCATCCTGGTGTACTTCAACACTGACATCTTCAATCTGACTATCAGGAACTGGACTGCGGGTGCTCCTTCCAGCACTTGCAGGGGGCGTGCAAATGGTGGAAGGCGCATGCTCTTCACGTCCAGTGTTGGGAAGGTCAGGCATCGCAACCGACACAATTGGACTCTCCTTGTGGATTTGGGATTTCGAAGAACGCACAGTTCTTTGCTGTGCTTTTTCCAGCTTGAGTCTTTTCATTTTTCTAGCGAGAGGCTGAGTGCTTCCATCCTCATGTGAAGCTGAACCACTAGCCATGAACATAGGCCAGGGCCTCAGCCGTTCCTTGCCACTCCGTGTGGTAAATGGCATATTGGCAAGTTTACGCTTCTCCTCCGACAATTTTATTTTAGGTTTTGGAGTCCTTTTTTTACTGATATTTGGTGTTTTGGATTTGACATGCTCTGTACTATGACATTGGGCATCGGCCTTGGCAGACGACGTTGCTGGCATTTCATCGTCTCGGCCATGACTAGTGGCAGCAGCTTCAGCACGAGGTGGAAGTGGATCTTGATCTTTCCCTGATTTTGGAACCTCAACATTTTTGTTCTCGATATTTTAATAGGCACAACTAAAAGGCACCTCAGGTAAACAATGGAGATGGATGGATACTAGTATACAATTATGGATGGACTGCCGAGTGCCGACACAGAGGTAGCTACAGCCGTGGACTAACGTACTGTACTGTGTCTGCTGCTAATATAGACTGGTTGATAAAGAGATGTAGTATGTATGTATAAAGAAGAAAGAAAAAAAAACCAAGGGTAGGTGGTATACAATTATGGACGGACTGCCGAGTGCCGACACAGAGGTAGCTACAGCCGTGGACTACCGTACTGTACTGTGTCTGCTGCTAATATAGACTGGATGATAATGAGATGTAGTATGTATAAAGAAGAAAAAAAAAACCACGGGTAGGTGGTATACAATTATGGATGGACTGCCGAGTGCCGACACAGAGGTAGCTACAGCCGTGGACTACCGTACTGTACTGTGTCTGCTGCTAATATAGACTGGTTGATAATGAGATGTAGTATGTATGTATAAAGAAGAAAGAAAAAAAAACCACGGGTAGGTGGTATACAATTATGGACGGACTGCCGAGTGCCGACACAGAGGTAGCTACAGCCGTGGACTACCGTACTGTACTGTGTCTGCTGCTAATATAGACTGGATGATAATGAGATGTAGTATGTATAAAGAAGAAAGAAAAAAAAACCACGGGTAGGTGGTATACAATTATGGATGGACTGCCGAGAGCCGACACAGAGGTAGCTACAGCCGTGGACTACCGTACTGTACTGTGTCTGCTGCTAATATAGACTGGATGATAATGAGATGTAGTATGTATAAAGAAGAAAAAAAAAACACGGGTAGGTGGTATACAATTATGGATGGACTGCCGAGTGCCGACACAGAGGTAGCTACAGCCGTGGACTACCGTACTGTACTGTGTCTGCTGCTAATATAGACTGGATGATAATGAGATGTAGTATGTATAAAGAAGAAAGAATAAAAAACCACGGGTAGGTGGTATACAATTATGGACGGACTGCCGAGTGCCGACACAGAGGTAGCTACAGCCGTGGACTACCGTACTGTACTGTGTCTGCTGCTAATATAGACTGGTTGATAATGAGATGTAGTATGTATAAAGAAGAAAGAAAAAAAAACCACGGGTAGGTGGTATACAATTATGGATGGACTGCCGAGTGCCGACACAGAGGTAGCTACAGCCAGGGACTACCGTACTGTACTGTGTCTGCTGCTAATATAGACTGGATGATAATGAGATGTAGTATGTATAAAGAAGAAAAAAAAAACCACGGGTAGGTGGTATACAATTATGGATGGACTGCCGAGTGCCGACACAGAGGTAGCTACAGCCGTGGACTACTGTACTGTACTGTGTCTGCTGCTAATATAGACTGGATGATAATGAGATGTAGTATGTATAAAGAAGAAAGAAAAATAAACCACGGGTAGGTGGTATACAATTATGGACGGACTGCCGAGTGCCGACACAGAGGTAGCTACAGCCGTGGACTACCGTACTGTACTGTGTCTGCTGCTAATATAGACTGGTTGATAATGAGATGTAGTATGTATAAAGAAGAAAGAAAAAAAAACCACGGGTAGGTGGTATACAATTATGGATGGACTGCCGAGTGCCGACACAGAGGTAGCTACAGCCGTGGACTACCGTACTGTACTGTGTCTGCTGCTAATATAGACTGGATGATAATGAGATGTAGTATGTATAAAGAAGAAAAAAAAAACACGGGTAGGTGGTATACAATTATGGATGGACTGCCGAGTGCCGACACAGAGGTAGCTACAGCCGTGGACTACCGTACTGTACTGTGTCTGCTGCTAATATAGACTGGATGATAATGAGATGTAGTATGTATAAAGAAGAAAGAAAAAAAAAAACCACGGGTAGGTGGTATACAATTATGGATGGACTGCCGAGTGCCGACACAGAGGTAGCTACAGCCGTGAACTACCGTACTGTGTCTGCTGCGACTGGATGATATATAATGATATAAAAAATATATATATATCACTACTGCAGCCGGACAGGTATATATTATATAATGACGGACCTGCTGGACACTGTCTGTCAGCAGAATGAGTTTTTTATAGAATAAAAAAACACCACACAAGTCACACGACGAGTGTTTAACTTTTTCAGGCAATCACAATATAGTATACTATACTGGTGGTCAGTGTGGTCAGGTCACTGGTCAGTCACACTGGCAGTGGCACTCCTGCAGCAAAAGTGTGCACTGTTTAATTTTAATAATATGTACTCCTGGCTCCTGCTATAACCTATAACTGCTCCCCAGTCTCCCCCACAATTAAGCTGTGTGAGCACAGTCAGATATTATACATAGATGATGCAGCACACTGGGCTGAGCACAGATATGGTATGTGACTGAGTCACTGTGTATCGTTTTTTTCAGGCAGAGAACGGATTATATTAAATAAAACTGCACTGGTGGTCACTGGTCAGTGGTCAGTCACTAGTAAACTCTGCACTCTCTAGTACTCCTAAGCTCCAGTAAATCAAGTGTCTCTGTCTCAATCTCACTCTCTCTCTTCTAATCTAAATTGAGAGGACGCCAGCCACGTCCTCTCCCTATCAATCTCAATGCACGTGTGAAAATGGCGGCGACGCGCTGCTCCTTATATAGAATCCGAGTCTCGCGATAGAATCCGAGCCTCGCGAGAATCCGACAGCGTCATGATGACGTTCGGGCGCGCTCGGGTTAACCAAGCAAGGCGGGAAGATCCGAGTCGCTCGGATCCGTGTAAAAAAAGCTGAAGTTCGGGCGGGTTCGGATTCCGAGGAACCGAACCCGCTCATCTCTACTTGTGATACAATACACGTTCGTTGATTGATCTAAACCGGAGTGCAGCTGCTTCATTTACCTCATCTCTATTCTATTCTGCTGCGGAGGGCACCCGGGATACCTGCCGATATTGGGAGTGCCGGACAAATCTGCTCTCTCTCTCTCTATATATATATATTTATTTATATATATACACACACACCATAGTTGCCTACCCTCCCTCATTCTGCAGGAGACTCCCTGAAATAGCAGCAATCTCCCTCACTCCCTGAATAGTCCCTCAATCTCCCTGGAAAAAAAAGAAATCATAGATACATACATTTAAATGGTATCATCAGTGCCATTTCCCTATATTGGTTATAAGACACAATGGGGCAGATGTATTAACCTGGAGGAGGCATAAGGAAGTGACAAACCAGTGATATGTGCAAGGTGATAAAGGCACCAGCCAATAAGCTCCAATATGTAAATTAACAGTTATGATCTGATTGGCTGGTGCCTTTATCACCTTGCACATATCACTGGTTTATCACTTCCTTATGCCTTCTCCAGGTTAATACATCTGCCCCAATGATCCCTATGGCTACATGCATTTTAAATGTTTCTTGTGGCCACTTACAGTATATGGAACCTCTTGTAAAACACAATACACTAAGAAATCCTGCAAAATATAAGAGACTTTTCTTCAACAAGTAGATCTTACTAACTTTGGGGCTCATTTACATTTGGATATAAGTCATTTTCATGACAGGCCTCTCACATGTAGCAGCACACGTCTGCGCTGATTTCACATCTCCCTGAAATGCTTTTTCAAAAGTAGGCAAGTATGACACACACATATACACACACACATACACACGCACGCACACACACACACACACACACACACACACACACACACACACACACACACACACACACACACACATATATATGTATATATATATTTCTGCAGAGGGGTACAGTGGGTTCCACAGGGAATAACATTGGGGTGTAGAGTAGGCTCTTGATCTGAGGCACCAACAGGCTAAAGCTTTGACTGTTCCCAAGATGTTCAGCGCCGCCACCTCTATAACCCTCCAGCAGCCCAGAAAAAGCTTTTCAAAAGTGAAGATTTCTGCTTGATGATCCCTACACCTCTGCATTAACCCACAGACATCTTCAGCTGTATTTTCAAATGTATGTTGATTTCTGCTTGATGATCCCTACACCTCTGCATTAACCCACAGACATCTTCAGCTGTATTTTCAAATGTATGTTGATTTCTGCTTGATGATCCCTACACCTCTGCATTAACCCACAGACATCTTCAGCTGTATTTTCAAATGTATGTTGATTTCTGCTTGATGATCCCTACACCTCTGCATTAACCCACAGACATCTTCAGCTGTATTTTCAAATGTATGTTGATTTCTGCTTGATGATCCCTACACCTCTGCATTAACCCACAGACATCTTCAGCTGTATTTTCAAATGTATGTTGATTTCTGCTTGATGATCCCTACACCTCTGCATTAACCCACAGACATCTTCAGCTGTATTTTCAAATGTATTTTGATTTCTGCTTGATGATCCCTACACCTCTGCATTAACCCACAGACATCTTCAGCTGTATTTTCAAATGTATGTTGATTTCTGATTGATGATCCCTACACCTCTGCATTAACCCACAGACATCTTCAGCTGTATTTTCAAATGTATGTTGATTTCTGCTTGATGATCCCTACACCTCTGCATTAACCTACAGACATCTTCAGCTGTATTTTCAAATGTATGTTGATTTCTGCTTGATGATTCCTGCAAACTATAACTCTTGATCTCTATTCACACCAATGTATATTTTAGCAGTGTATGTAATTGTATTTGTAGAATATTAGTACTTGCTTGTAGCTGATATTATCTCTTGTATAGATGTTGGTCAGTGGAGTGGAGTTTATTAGCATACATGGATTGGTGTTTACTTAACACAGGGTAATATAAGCCCTTTGATTAGATGTCCAATTAGCTTCAGCTGAAGCCTTTGTAAATTAGAACTAGTATATGTTAGCATTCAGTTATGGGGCAGTTGTCAGAAGTTTAGAAATAGACGAAGTTTGGAAATTACAAAGTTAGGAAATTTTAAAAAGAACAGTTAAACCAACAGTTGAACAAACATTGAAAAACATTGGAAAGCAGGTAAATCTACCATTTAACTAACAATTTCCATAAGCATTTTCCTATCTATACTTTTCTCTTTATAAACACCATGCTCCACAAACTGTTTTTCCTCATAGCACTTCATGGTATCCTCTATAAAATGACATCGTCCTTCACTATTCCTGTTATGTATCGCTCTGTACACATTGCAGCCTCATTAATCCACTCCCCTCTTATTAACACTCATGAGCTTTTAACCTATCTATGTACACTAACTGTCACATCCTCTACCTGTCACCATAAGAAACTATCACACACCTCTCCCAACTATACCTATCTCTCTCTTCTTCTACTTCTACTAGCTGGTGACATATCCCCAAATCCAGGTCCCATCCACATACCACGCTCACATTCAGCTGATTCACAACGGAATATAAAATCAACAAACCTTATCAACATCACTTGTCTCCCATCTACCTCCAAGTCACTAAAATGTGCTTTATGGAATGCACGCTCTGTTTGCAACAAATTAACAGCTATTCATGACCTTTTCATAGCAAAAAAATTCAATATGCTGGCTATAACAGAAACCTGGCTCACACAATCAGACACTGCCTCCCCTGCAGCACTGTCACATGGTGGCCTCCACTTCACCCCCCCCCCCAGGCCTGGTAACATCAAAGGAGGGGGTGTTGGAATATTACTGTCCAAATGTTACACGCACATTGTTTTACCACCTGTTCCCTCACTCACATTTACATCCTTTGAAGTACACTCTATTAGGATTTTCACCCCTTTCTCTCTGCGTGTTGCAGCTATCTATCGCCCACCTGGGCAACCCAAAAAGTTTCTGGAAGATTTTTCTGCTTGGCTCCCTCACTTTCTATCCTCTGACATCTCCACCATCATTGTGGGTGATTTCAATCTCTCTATTGACAGTCCACAATCTCCCCATGCCTCTAAACTACTCTCTCTAACCTCCTCTCTTGGCCTCTCTCAATGGACTGACTCCCCTACTCATCAGGAGGGCCACTGCCTTGATCTTGTATTCACCAGACTATGCTCTGATTTTGAACTCACTAACACTCCTTTCCCTCTCTCAGATCACAACCTTATCACATGCATGCTCTCCTCCATTACTTCAAACTCCATGTCCCTAAAGTCTACAAGGACACCTCTTACCCGCAGAAATATTAACGCTATTAATTTTCAACCACTATCTACCTCTCTGCAACCACTGCTTTCACCAATTTCTACATAACCTCTCCAGAGACTGCTGTGTCACACCTTAACCAAACTCTAGTAACAGCACTTGATGAAGTGGCTCCAGCTACCCATCACACTCCACGTAGACTTAGATGTCAACCGTGGCACTCTAAATACACTAGACACTTACAAAAACTCTCACGAAAAGTTGAACGCCAGTGGCGTAAATCTCGTAGTTCAAGTGACTTTCTCACATATAAGACCACCTACCACTCTTATTGTAATGCTCTGGACACTGCCAAACAAACATATTTTCAATCTCTCATCTCTGCTCAAGCCTCTAACCCCAAGCGACTTTTTAATACATTTAAATCACTTCTTGTCCCTCCCTCACCTAACCCACCAGCCACTGTCAGTGCGCAAGATCTTGCTTCCTATTTCAAGGACAAGATTGACAAAATCCGAAATGAAATGGTATGCTCTTCCACAGCAAGTGACCTGCTCAATTCCCTGCCTGAACCCTCTAACACCTTCTCTTCCTTTGATCCTACAAATGAAGATGAAGTATCTGCACTCTTTTCATCTGCCTACTCTAATACCTCTCCCCTTGACTCTATACCCTCACAAATTAGTAAAGCTCTGTCTACTGTGCTCATCCCAACCTTAACGAAAATCTGTAATCTCTCCCTGTCTACTGGTATCTTTCCTTCTCTATACAAGCATGCAGTGATTACTCCCATTCTGAAAAAACAAAACTCTGACCCGAACTCTCTCTCTAACTACCGTCCCATCTCTCAGCTCCCATGCCCCTCCAAGCTACTGGAGAGACTTGCCTACACTCGCCTCACACACTTTCTTAACTCACACAGCCTACTGGACCCACTTCAGTCAGGATTTTGTGCACAACACTCCACAGAGATAGCACTGACTAAGGTAGTGAATGATTTGGTCACTGCTAAATCTAAAGGACATTACTCTCTACTTATTCTCCTAGATCTCTCTGCTGCTTTTGACACTGTTGACCACTCTCTTCTCATACAAACACTACAATTCCTAGGTATTCAGGACACAGCCCTTTCTTGGTTCTCATCCTACCTATCTAATCGCTCCTTCAGTGTTCATTTCTCTGATTCCACCTCTCCTTCGCTACCTCTCTCAGTTGGAGTACCGCAAGGCTCAGTCCTAGGTCCTCTGCTTTTCTCTATCTATACCACATCTCTTGGCAAACTAATCAACTCTTTCGGATTTCAGTACCATCTGTATGCGGATGATACTCAAATCTACCTATCCTCCCCTGATTTGTCACCATCTGTATTGGGCCGTGTCACTGAATGCCTTTCTGCCATTTCATCTTGGATGACATCTCGCCACCTCAAACTTAATATTTCCAAAACAGAATTAATTATATTTCCACCGGCCAATAGTAGTTTCCAACCTGATATCTTTATCACTGTTGAGAACTCTGCAATCACCCCTACCCCACAAGCTCGCTGTCTAGGTGTCATTCTTGACTCTGAACTGTCCTTTGTTACCCACATTCTATCTGTCTCAAGATCATGTTACATACATCTAAGAAACATATCCAAAATACGCCCTTATCTTACACAAGACACAGCAAAAACTCTAATCCATGCTCTCATTATCTCCCGCATTGATTATTGTAATAGTCTCCTGACCGGTCTTCCCAAACATAGGCTCTCACCACTACAATCCATTTTGAATGCAGCTGCGAGGCTAATCTTCCTTGCCAGACGTTCATCGTCTGCAGATCCGCTCTGTCAGTCCCTCCATTGGTTACCGGTATTCTACCGTATTAAATATAAAATACTTTTACTCACATACAAGGCTATTAACCAAACTGCACCAACATACATCTCTTCACTCATCTCAAAATATCTCCCTACCCGACCTCTCCGCTCTGCACAAGATCTACGTCTGTCATCCACACGCATTACTTGTTCACACTCAAAATTACAGGACTTTATCCGGTCTTCACCCACTCTGTGGAAGGCCCTCCCATGCACAGTAAGACTCGCCTCTAGTCTCCAAACCTTTAAATGTTCCCTGAAAACTCACCTCTTCAGACAAGCCTATCAAATTCCAGACCCACCCACATAACCCTCAGTGCTTCCCTATCTAATTACATCCTCTGTAGAGTATTCATAACATCACATATCTTGTCTTTCTTTAGTCTCACACCCTCCTGACACTTGGATAACTTTGTGGGGTATCATCATACAACCCATTAAGAACCTAGCAATCTGGTGGACCATTATGCAATAGGTAGCATCTATCCTTGTGTATCTATGCCTATTTCCCTATAGATTGTAAGCTTGCGAGCAGGGCCTTCCTACCTCTATGTCTGTCTGTTTTTACCCAGTTTTGTTCTATTACTGTTGTTCTAATTGTAAAGCGCAACGGAATATGCTGCGCTATATAAGAAACTGTTAATAAATAAATAATAAATAAATAAGATAGAAGACTTCAAGGGCTGCAGCAGAGGCACTCTAGTGCTAGATATCATTCTGACATCTGCTGCAGCTCCCTCACCTCCCCCAGCGGAGCTGTATACTCCTGTGTCCCTGTTTGCCAGGTACTTACAGCGGAGGCTCCGGTTCTCTACATCAGGCACACACACCAGCCGCAGCTCTCCAGGATCGCGTGGCCGCACTCAGGGAGGAGGTAAGAGGGTCCCCCAGAAATCGCGATCCAGTGTGGCCATTGGGAGGTGGGCCGCGCGTGTTGGCGTGGACACTGTGGCAGTAGAGGGACCCCACTAGACCACCAGGGCAGAGGCACAGGTCGGTTTTATTAAAAACCATTTGCATATGGCCCACAGTACCCGGTGGTGAAGTCCAGCAAGGGGATAAGGCTCTGACATGTAGCCCCTCCCCCAGCCCCAGGGCGCCATTTACAGTAAATGTTCCCGCCCTGGAGCTGCATCTCTCTCTCTCCCTCACTCCCTGACAGCGTTTGGGCACCATCTTCACATGCTGAGCTGATCCTGGGACTGTTTGGAACAAATCCTCCTCTGTAAAGTAGAGATGAGCGCCTGAAATTTTTCGGGTTTTGTGTTTTGGTTTTGGGTTCGGTTCCGCGGCCGTGTTTTGGGTTCGAACGCGTTTTGGCAAAACCTCACCGAATTTTTTTTGTCGGATTCGGGTGTGTTTTGGATTCGGGTGTTTTTTTCCAAAAACACTAAAAAACAGCTTAAATCATAGAATTTGGGGGTCATTTTGATCCCAAAGTATTATTAACCTCAAAAACCATAATTTACACTCATTTTCAGTCTGTTCTGAATACCTCACACCTCACAATATTATTTTTAGTCCTAAAATTTGCACCGAGGTCGCTGTGTGAGTAAGATAAGCGACCCTAGTGGCCGACACAAACACCGGGCCCATCTAGGAGTGGCACTGCAGTGTCACGCAGGATGTCCCTTCCAAAAAACCCTCCCCAAACAGCACATGACGCAAAGAAAAAAAGAGGCGCAATGAGGTAGCTGTGTGAGTAAGATTAGCGACCCTAGTGGCCGACACAAACACCGGGCCCATCTAGGAGTGGCACTGCAGTGTCACGCAGGATGGCCCTTCCAAAAAAACCTCCCCAAACAGCACATGACGCAAAGAAAAAAAGAGGCGCAATGAGGTAGCTGTGTGAGTAAGATTAGCGACCCTAGTGGCCGACACAAACACCGGGCCCATCTAGGAGTGGCACTGCAGTGTCACGCAGGATGGCCCTTCCAAAAAACCCTCCCCAAACAGCACATGACGCAAAGAAAAAAAGAGGCGCAATGAGGTAGCTGACTGTGTGAGTAAGATTAGCGACCCTAGTGGCCGACACAAACACCGGGCCCATCTAGGAGTGGCACTGCAGTGTCACGCAGGATGTCCCTTCCAAAAAACCCTCCCCAAACAGCACATGACGCAAAGAAAAAAAGAGGCGCAATGAGGTAGCTGTGTGAGTAAGATTAGCGACCCTAGTGGCCGACACAAACACCGGGCCCATCTAGGAGTGGCACTGCAGTGTCACGCAGGATGTCCCTTCCAAAAAACCCTCCCCAAACAGCACATGACGCAAAGAAAAAAAGAGGCGCAATGAGGTAGCTGTGTGAGTAAGATTAGCGACCCTAGTGGCCGACACAAACACCGGGCCCATCTAGGAGTGGCACTGCAGTGTCACGCAGGATGTCCCTTCCAAAAAACCCTCCCCAAACAGCACATGACGCAAAGAAAAAAAGAGGCGCAATGAGGTAGCTGACTGTGTGAGTAAGATTAGCGACCCTAGTGGCCGACACAAACACCGGGCCCATCTAGGAGTGGCACTGCAGTGTCACGCAGGATGTCCCTTCCAAAAAACCCTCCCCAATCAGCACATGATGCAAAGAAAAAGAAAAGAAAAAAGAGGTGCAAGATGGAATTGTCCTTGGGCCCTCCCACCCACCCTTATGTTGTATAAACAAAACAGGACATGCACACTTTAACCAACCCATCATTTCAGTGACAGGGTCTGCCACACGACTGTGACTGATATGACGGGTTGGTTTGGACCCCCCCCAAAAAAGAAGCAATTAATCTCTCCTTGCACAAACTGGCTCTACAGAGGCAAGATGTCCACCTCATCTTCACCCTCCGATATATCACCGTGTACATCCCCCTCCTCACAGAATATCAATTCGTCCCCACTGGAATCCACCATCTCAGCTCCCTGTGTACTTTGTGGAGGCAATTGCTGCTGGTCAATGTCTCCGCGGAGGAATTGATTATAATTTATTTTAATGAACATCATCTTCTCCACATTTTCTGGATGTAACCTCGTACGCCGATTGCTGACAAGGTGAGCGGCGGCACTAAACACTCTTTCGGAGTACACACTTGTGGGAGGGCAACTTAGGTAGAATAAAGCCAGTTTGTGCAAGGGCCTCCAAATTGCCTCTTTTTCCTGCCAGTATAAGTACGGACTGTGTGACGTGCCTACTTGGATGCGGTCACTCATATAATCCTCCACCATTCTATCAATGTTGAGAGAATCATATGCAGTGACAGTAGACGACATGTCCGTAATCGTTGTCAGGTCCTTCAGTCCGGACCAGATGTCAGCATCAGCAGTCGCTCCAGACTGCCCTGCATCACCGCCAGCGGGTGGGCTCGGAATTCTGAGCCTTTTCCTCGCATCCCCAGTTGCTGGAGAATGTGAAGGAGGAGATGTTGACAGGTCGCGTTCCGCTTGACTTGACAATTTTGTCACCAGCAGGTCTTTCAACCCCAGCAGATCTGTGTCTGCCGGAAAGAGAGATCCAAGGTAGGCTTTAAATCTAGGATCGAGCACGGTGGCCAAAATGTAGTGCTCTGATTTCAACAGATTGACCACCCGTGAATCCTTGTTAAGCGAATTAAGGGCTGCATCCACAAGTCCCACATGCCTAGCGGAATCGCTCCGTGTTAGCTCCTCCTTCAATGCCTCCAGCTTCTTCTGCAAAAGCCTGATGAGGGGAATGACCTGACTCAGGCTGGCAGTGTCTGAACTGACTTCACGTGTGGCAAGTTCAAAGGGCATCAGAACCTTGCACAACGTTGAAATCATTCTCCACTGCACTTGAGACAGGTGCATTCCACCTACTATATCGTGCTCAATTGTATAGGCTTGAATGGCCTTTTGCTGCTCCTCCAACCTCTGAAGCATATAGAGGGTTGAATTCCACCTCGTTACCACTTCTTGCTTCAGATGATGGCAGGGCAGGTTCAGTAGTTTTTGGTGGTGCTCCAGTTTTCTGTACGTGGTGCCTGTACGCCGAAAGTGTCCCGCAATTCTTCTGGCCACCGACAGCATCTCTTGCACGCCCCTGTCGTTTTTTTAAAAATTCTGCACCACCAAATTCAAGGTATGTGCAAAACATGGGACGTGCTGGAATTGGCCCAGATTTAATGCACACACAATATTGCTGGCGTTGTCCGATGCCACAAATCCACAGGAGAGTCCAATTGGGGTAAGCCATTCCGCGATGATCTTCCTCAGTTGCCGTAAGAGGTTTTCAGCTGTGTGCGTATTCTGGAAAGCGGTGATACAAAGCGTAGCCTGCCTAGGAAAGAGTTGGCGTTTGCGAGATGCTGCTACTGGTGCCGCCGCTGCTGTTCTTGCGGCGGGAGTCCATACATCTACCCAGTGGGCTGTCACAGTCATATAGTCCTGACCCTGCCCTGCTCCACTTGTCCACATGTCCGTGGTTAAGTGGACATTGGGTACAGCTGCATTTTTTAGGACACTGGTGACTCTTTTTCTGAGGTCTGTGTACATTTTCGGTATCGCCTGCCTAGAGAAATGGAACCTAGATGGTATTTGGTACCGGGGACACAGTACCTCCAACAAGTCTCTAGTTGGCTCTGCAGTAATGATGGATACCGGAACCACGTTTCTCACCACCCAGGATGCCAAGGCCTCAGTTATCCGCTTTGCAGTAGGATGACTGCTGTGATATTTCATCTTCCTCGCAAAGGACTGTTGAACAGTCAATTGCTTACTGGAAGTAGTACAAGTGGGCTTACGACTTCCCCTCTGGGATGACCATCGACTCCCAGCGGCAACAACAGCAGCGCCAGCAGCAGTAGGCGTTACACGCAAGGATGCATCGGAGGAATCCCAGGCAGGAGAGGACTCGTCAGAATTGCCAGTGACATGGCCTGCAGGACTATTGGCATTCCTGGGGAAGGAGGAAATTGACACTGAGGGAGTTGGTGGGGTGGTTTGCGTGAGCTTGGTTACAAGAGGAAGGGATTTACTGGTCAGTGGACTGCTTCCGCTGTCACCCAAAGTTTTTGAACTTGTCACTGACTTATTATGAATGCGCTGCAGGTGACGTATAAGGGAGGATGTTCCGAGGTGGTTAACGTCCTTACCCCTACTTATTACAGCTTGACAAAGGGAACACACGGCTTGACACCTGTTGTCCGCATTTCTGGTGAAATACCTCCACACCGAAGAGCTGATTTTTTTGGTATTTTCACCTGGCATGTCAACGGCCATATTCCTCCCACGGACAACAGGTGTCTCCCCGGGTGCCTGACTTAAACAAACCACCTCACCATCAGAATCCTCCTGGTCAATTTCCTCCCCAGCGCCAGCAACACCCATATCCTCCTCATCCTGGTGTACTTCAACACTGACATCTTCAATCTGACTATCAGGAACTGGACTGCGGGTGCTCCTTCCAGCACTTGCAGGGGGCGTGCAAATGGTGGAAGGCGCATGCTCTTCACGTCCAGTGTTGGGAAGGTCAGGCATCGCAACCGACACAATTGGACTCTCCTTGTGGATTTGGGATTTCGGAGAATGCACAGTTCTTTGCTGTGCTGCTTTTGCCAGCTTGAGTCTTTTCATTTTTCTAGCGAGAGGCTGAGTGCTTCCATCCTCATGTGAAGCTGAACCACTAGCCATGAACATAGGCCAGGGCCTCAGCCGTTCCTTGCCACTCCGTGTGGTAAATGGCATATTGGCAAGTTTACGATTCTCCTCCGACAATTTTATTTTAGGTTTTGGAGTCCTTTTTTTACTGATATTTGGTGTTTTGGATTTGACATGCTCTGTACTATGACATTGGGCATCGGCCTTGGCAGACGACGTTGCTGGCATTTCATCGTCTCGGCCATGACTAGTGGCAGCAGCTTCAGCACGAGGTGGAAGTGGATCTTGATCTTTCCCTAATTTTGGAACCTCAACATTTTTGTTCTCCATATTTTAATAGGCACAACTAAAAGGCACCTCAGGTAAACAATGGAGATGGATGGATTGGATACTAGTATACAATTATGGACGGGCTGCCGAGTGCCGACACAGAGGTAGCCACAGCCGTGAACTACCGCACTGTACTGTGTCTGCTGCTAATATATAGACTGGTTGATAAAGAGATAGTATACTCGTAACTAGTATGTATGTATAAAGAAAGAAAAAAAAACCACGGTTAGGTGGTATATACAATTATGGACGGGCTGCCGAGTGCCGACACAGAGGTAGCCACAGCCGTGAACTACCGCACTGTACTGTGTCTGCTGCTAATATATAGACTGGTTGATAAAGAGATAGTATACTCGTAACTAGTATGTATGTATAAAGAAAGAAAAAAAAACCACGGTTAGGTCACTGGTATATACAATTATGGACGGGCTGCCGAGTGCCGACACAGAGGTAGCCACAGCCGTGAACTACCGCACTGTACTGTGTCTGCTGCTAATATAGACTGGTTGATAAAGAGATAGTATACTCGTAACTAGTATGTATGTATAAAGAAAGAAAAAAAAACCACGGTTAGGTGGTATATACAATTATGGACGGGCTGCCGAGTGCCGACACAGAGGTAGCCACAGCCGTGAACTACCGCACTGTACTGTGTCTGCTGCTAATATATAGACTGGTTGATAAAGAGATAGTATACTCGTAACTAGTATGTATGTATAAAGAAAGAAAAAAAAACCACGGTTAGGTGGTATATACAATTATGGACGGGCTGCCGAGTGCCGACACAGAGGTAGCCACAGCCGTGAACTACCGCACTGTACTGTGTCTGCTGCTAATATATAGACTGGTTGATAAAGAGATAGTATACTCGTAACTAGTATGTATGTATAAAGAAAGAAAAAAAAACCACGGTTAGGTGGTATATACAATTATGGACGGGCTGCCGAGTGCCGACACAGAGGTAGCCACAGCCGTGAACTACCGCACTGTACTGTGTCTGCTGCTAATATATAGACTGGTTGATAAAGAGAGAGTATACTCGTAACTAGTATGTATGTATAAAGAAAGAAAAAAAAACCACGGTTAGGTGGCATATACAATTATGGACGGGCTGCCGAGTGCCGACACAGAGGTAGCCACAGCCGTGAACTACCGCACTGTACTGTGTCTGCTGCTAATATATAGACTGGTTGATAAAGAGATAGTATACTCGTAACTAGTATGTATGTATAAAGAAAGAAAAAAAAAACACGGTTAGGTGGTATATACAATTATGGACGGGCTGCCGAGTGCCGACACAGAGGTAGCCACAGCCGTGAACTACCGCACTGTACTGTGTCTGCTGCTAATATATAGACTGGTTGATAAAGAGATAGTATACTCGTAACTAGTATGTATGTATAAAGAAAGAAAAAAAAACCACGGTTAGGTCACTGGTATATACAATTATGGACGGGCTGCCGAGTGCCGACACAGAGGTAGCCACAGCCGTGAACTACCGCACTGTACTGTGTCTGCTGCTAATATAGACTGGTTGATAAAGAGATAGTATACTACTAATATTATATACTGGTGGTCAGGTCACTGGTCACTAGTCACACTGGCAGTGGCACTCCTGCAGCAAAAGTGTGCACTGTTTAATTTTAATATAATATTATGTACTCCTGGCTCCTGCTATAACCTATAACTGGCACTGCAGTAGTGCTCCCCAGTCTCCCCCACAATTATAAGCTGTGTGAGCTGAGCAGTCAGACAGATATATAATATATATAGATGATGCAGCACACTGGCCTGAGCCTGAGCAGTGCACACAGATATGGTATGTGACTGAGTCACTGTGTGCTGTGTATCGCTTTTTTCAGGCAGAGAACGGATTATATTATGTACTCCTGGCTCCTGCTATAACCTATAACTGGCACTGCAGTAGTGCTCCCCAGTCTCCCCCACAATTATAAGCTGTGTGAGCTGAGCAGTCAGACAGATATATATAATATTATATATAGATAATAGATGATGCAGCACACTGGCCTGAGCCTGAGCAGTGCACACAGATATGGTATGTGACTGAGTCACTGTGTGCTGTGTATCGCTTTTTTCAGGCAGAGAACGGATTATAAATAAAAGTGGTGGTCACTGGTCACTATCTGCAAAACTCTGCACTGTACACTACTGAGTACTCCTAATGCTCCCCAAAATTAGTAAATCAAGTGTCTCTCTAATCTATTCTAATTCTAAACGGAGAGGACGCCAGCCACGTCCTCTCCCTATCAATCTCAATGCACGTGTGAAAATGGCGGCGACGCGCGGCTCCTTATATAGAATCCGAGTCTCGCGATAGAATCCGAGCCTCGCGAGAATCCGACAGCGTCATGATGACGTTCGGGCGCGCTCGGGTTAACCGAGCAAGGCGGGAAGATCCGAGTCGCTCGGACCCGTGAAAAAAAACATGAAGTTCTGGCGGGTTCGGATTCAGAGAAACCGAACCCGCTCATCTCTACTGTAAAGCCGCCTGCATATCAGCGCTGTGCATTTTACAGGACGCTTGAGTATTCTACATGTCTGTTGACAGTGTTAGTTAAGAAAAGGTGCATTGATTCAGGGCTAAGTAGTACAAGTACCCTGTGATATATATCCAATCTTTACTGTGCATTGATATATCTATTTATCTGTATAGCTTTACTTAGTATTATTTAGTATTGCTAGTACAGTGCAGTTTTATTGCTTGTCATTATTTCTGCATTGTACATGTGACTGTGTGTGTGCGTATAGCTGCTGCATGATTTCTATTCCGTGTATCTCACTCAGATTGCTATCCCTATATTCTGTACCCTGAGGGGGGCTACGTGCATCAGGGTTATTATTTGATATAGGTGTTTCACAGGATATACTTTTCTCTTACGTCCTAGAGGATGCCGGGGACTCCAAAAGGACCATGGGGTATAGACGGGATCCGCAGGAGCTTGGGCACACTAAAAAGACTTTGACTGGGTGTGAACTGGCTCCTCCCTCAATGCCCCTCCCCCAGACCTCAGTTAGATTCTGTGCCCAGGAGTGACTGGACACACACTAGGGGAGCTCTACTGAGTTTCTCTAGAAAGACTTTTGTTAGGTTTTTTATTTTCAGGGAGACCTGCTGGCTACAGGCTCCCTGCATCGAGGGACTGAGGGGAGAGAAGTCAGACCTACTTCTTCTTAGTTAAAGACTCTGCTTCTTAGGCTACTGGACACCATTAGCTCCAGAGGGTTCGATCACTTGGTTCGCCTAGCTGCTTGTTCCCGGAGCCGCGCCGTCACCCTCCTCACAGAAGCCAGAAGACAGAAGCCGGGTGAGTATTAGAAGAACTGAAGACTTTAGACGGCAGAAGACTTCAGTAACGGAGGTATAGCGCAGCGGTAGCGCTGCGCTCCATGCTCCCATACACATCACCAACGGCACTTACAGGGTGCAGGGCGCTGGGGGGAGCGCCCTAGGCAGCAGTTACTGAGGTCATTAGGACTGGCTAAAGGCATATTCGGTGCCCGAGCACCGTATATAATACCCCCACCAGTATAAATATTTCAAATTTGAGCAGGACTGAACTGCGCCGGGAAGGGGCGTGGCTTAGCCGCACAGCTCACCAGCGCCATTTTCTTTTCTCCACAGCCGCTGCAGGGACGCTGGCCTGGACCTCCAAGCTCCTCACAAGTAAAAGGGAGCAAAACGGGGGGGGGCTCAGATAATTTGGTGTTTTCTTATTATTTACAGCGCTACTGACATATATCATAGTTGTGTGGTATATGGGCGCTGGGGTGTGAGCTGGCATACTCCCTCTGTGTTTCTCTCTCCAGGCTTCCCTGTAGGCTGTCACCTTTATTTGGCCAGTGTGAGTGTGGGGTGTCGGTACTACGTGTCGGCATGTCTGAGGCTGAGTGTTCCTCCCCGGAGGAAGTTACTGGGGGCGCGGAAAAGGAGATGGAAATGGCTCTGTCGGCACAGCCGACTGCTGATTGGGTTACTATGTTAAGTACACTTAATGCTAATGTGGCTTTATTGTCTAAGAGGCTTGATAAATCTGATTCTCAGACACAAACATGGAGAAAATCCATGGAGGATGCTTTGGCTCAGGTACAGACCCCCTCAGGGTCACAAAAACGTTCATTTACCCAGATGGTAGATACAGATGCCGACACGGACTCTGATTCCGATACTACTTTACACCCAAGGGTGGTTAAGAGTATTCAGTACATGATTGTGGCTATTAAAGATGTTTTACATATTTCTGATGAACCTGCTGTTCAGGACACAAGGATTTGCCTATTTAAGGGGAAAAAAACCTGAGGTGAAGTTTCCCCCCTCTCATGAAATGAATGCTCTTTGTGAAAAAGCTTGGGAGTCGCCGGACAAGAGGTGTCAGATTCCCAAGAGAATTTTTATGGCGTATCCTTTTCCCTCTGATGACAGGGAAAATGGGAGTCATCTCCAAATGTCGACAAGGCTCTATCCCGTTTGTCCAAGAAGGTGGCACTTCCGTCCCCTGACACGGCTGCTTTCAAGGATCTGGCGGATCGCAAGCTGGAAACGTCTTTGAAGGTCATTTTCGTTAATACTGGTGCATTGCTCAGACCAGCTGTGGCGTCGATATGGGTGAGTAGTGCTATTGCTAAAAGGGCTGATAATTTAGCTTCTGATATGGATACCCTTGATAAGGATAATATTCTTTTGACTCTTGGTTATATCAAGGACGCTGCAGATTACCTAAAGGATGCGGCGAGAGATGTTGGCCTCTTGGGATCAAGAGCCAATGCCATGGCGGTCTCGGCCAGGAGGGCGCTGTGGATCCATCAATGGAATGCTGATGCCGACTCCAAGAAAAATATGGAAGCTCTCCCCTTCAAAGGTAGTGTCTTGTTTGGTGACGGCCTTGCTGACCTGGTGTCTACCGCTACTGCAGGTAAGTCATCTTTTCTTCCTTATGTTCCCACTCAACAGAAAAAGGGGCCCCATCAACAGATGCAGTCCTTTCGGCCTAATAAATACAAACGAGGTAAGGTCTCGTCTTTCCTCGCTTCAAAGGGTAGAGGAAGGGGAAAGAAGGCGCCTGCAGTGTCAGGCACCCAGGACCAAAAGTCCTCCCCCGCCTCTACCAAGTCCACCGCATGACGCTGGGGCTGCCCTGCGGGAGTCCGTGATAGTGGGGGGCCGTCTCCGAATCTTCAGTCAGGTCTGGTTTCAATCAGCCCTGGATCCTTGGGTCTTAGACATAGTGTCCCAAGGGTACAAGCTGGAGTTTCAGGAGATGACCCCCCCCCCCCCCGCCGCTTTTTCAAATTTTTCAAATCGGCCTTGCCAGTTTCTCTTCCAGAAAGAGAAGTGGTAAATACTGCGATACAAAAGTTGTGTCAACAGAGGGTCATTGTCACCGTTCCCCCCTCCCAACGGGGGGAAGGGTTCTATTCGAGCCTCTTTGTCGTACCGAAGACGGATGGTTCGGTCAGATGGATACTGAACCTAAAATCCCTCAATCCATACTTGAAAACTTTCAAGTTCAAGATGGAATCTCTTCGATCTGTGGTCTCCAGCCTAGAAGGGGGGATTTTATGGCATCAGTCGACATAAAGGATGCCTACGTACACGTCCCGATATATCCTCCGCATCAGGCCTTCCTGAGATTTGTGGTGCAGGATTGTCATTACCAATTTCAGACATTGCCGTTTGGGCTTTCCACGGCCCCGAAAGTTTTCGCCAAGGTTATGGCAGAAATGATGGTACTCCTTCGCAAGCGAGGGGTCACAATTATCCCGTAATTGGACGATCTCCTGATAAAGGCGAGGTCAAAGGAACAATTGTTAAAGAATGTGGAACTCTCCCTGACGGTTCTGCAACATCACGGTTGGATTTTAAATTTGCCAAAGTCTCAGTTGATTCCGATGACTCGGCTGCTCTTCCTGGGCATGATCCTAGACACAGAGCTTCAGAGAGTGTTTCTTCCGGAGGACAAAGCTC
The DNA here is from genome assembly GCF_028390025.1 of Pseudophryne corroboree. Lineage (NCBI taxonomy): Eukaryota > Metazoa > Chordata > Amphibia > Anura > Myobatrachidae > Pseudophryne > Pseudophryne corroboree. The sequence continues at coordinate 703,837,335 of NC_086449.1, read as the reverse complement.
TAGAAATACAGACCATGGTCAAGGAGCTTTTGAGACCGACAAGAGTGTCGAATCATCAATGCACTCGAGTGCTAGGGGAGATGGTGGCGGCTTACGAAGCCATTCCGTTTGACAGGTTTCATGACAGGGTGTTTCAGTGGGACCTGCTGGTCAGATGGTCCGGTTCTCACCTACACATGCACCGGAAAATAAGTCTATCTTCCAGGGCCAGAATCTCTCTCCTGTGGTTGCTGCAAGGCTCTCACCTTCTAGAGGGACGCCGTTTCGGAATCCAGGACTGGGTCCTGCTGACCATAGATGTCTCCGAGGCTGGGGCGCAGTTGCGCAGGGAAGAAGTTTCCAGGGAAAATGGTCAAGCCAGGAATCTTCTCTCCACATAAATGTTCTCGAGTTAAGAGCCATTTACAACGGCCTCCTGCAAGCGAAGAGCTTTCTTCAGGGTCTCCCTGTCCTGATCCAGTTGGACAACATAACAGCGGTGGCATACGTAAACCGCCAAGGCGGAACAAGAAGCAGGGTGGCAATGGTGGAAGCCACAAGAATTCTCAGCTGGGCGGAACAGCACGTGAGCGCTCTGTCAGCAGTCTTCCTCCCGGGCGTGGACAACTGGGAAGCAGACTTTCTCTCCATCCAGGAGAGTGGGCGCTTCATCAAGAGGTATTTGCAGAAGTGACAAGGCGTTGGGGAACTCCTCTGATCTCTGATAGACATGATGGCGTCTCACCTCAACAAGAAACTTCCGAAGTATTGCTCCAGGTCAAGGGACCCCCAAACATACAGAATTTTTTCCCCAGCGCAAAGAACCAGAATATAGAAAGGAAATATAAAAGATTAATAAAGGGAATAACACACTTTATTTTTATATTTCTTATTCTTTTATTTCTTTTTCTTTTTAAAAAAAAAAGGTTTAAAGTGATAATAATATCAAGGTTAAGAACCGTAAAAGTATATGGTGTGACTACCTATTACCGGTAAACAAGGACACAGCACATACGAACATATAACATATATGGATTGAGGTAGAAGTTCTTATACCCCACAGTGATGTGATGGTCTCCAGTACACAAATTCACTGCGGATAATTGTAATAGAAGGGACGCGCTAATCCGCGGCTTACTCCCTCTATCTGAGTTAAGTCAGTCACAGATGATATTTTTTCCAGAAATTATGCTCAGTAGGGACACTTAAGGCTGTGTTAGAATATACCAACACTGTTGTCAATGGGATCTCCCCGGTCACTGTTTAGTGCATCTGCACACACGCTGATATTACATTTAATACAGTCCCTTTATAATATGGAGATACCTTATAATATCTTAGGTGATGTCCAGAAAGGCGTCCCCAATGGAGAAAATCAACTGGCTGTAAAGTTCCCAAAGCTGCTGAGGAGGATCCGGAATCCACCGGCGGAAGTCCCATGCACGCTGCTTGTAGTGCTACACAGTGTTGCTTGGGATCGATGTTAGCTACACTCGACGCGTTTCGCCTGTGAGGGCTTCGTCAGGATTGCAGAATAATCGATCCATCTCTCCTCATTACTTTTATAGGACATCCAGCCATAATTTCCTTTTCCTGTATGCGTTCCACAGTATTCTAATGAGGTCACGCGTTCCACCATCCTATGAACTTCCTGATCAGCAAGTGATACAGACTTATCTCGTCCCCTTCTTAGTGATTACTTTCCAAATAGGGGGTGCACAAAATCTCTCTTATATAATCCATTTACATGGACAATCTGACACAAAAAGAGACATAACAAACATGGAACAGTGCTCATAATATTCTAATAATTAAAGATAAAAAATCAGTGGAAACTCATAATACATTATAACGGAGGAGGAGTAAAAATCTTCATTATAAAAACACAATGCTAAAAACCGGGGGATGAACTCTACCTATTTTGTTGGGGAATCCATATAAGAATAAACTAAAAAATAATGTATATTCTAAACCAAAAGACATTATTATAATGGCTATAATCATAAATCCATATTGTTAATCCTTAAAAACACACACATATATATACCCATATGCATGTATATATATATATATATATATATACATGCGCACATATGTACGTGCTGTCAAAGTCGAAAAATATTGTAATACATATGCCTTGTACTAACCCCATGCACATGCCCGCTGCTCGTGCACTCAGTCCTCCGTGCGTGCACATATCCGCAATTTGTGTAGGAACACTCTGGCGATCATGCGCGTGATATGGGTATTTACGGCGGAGTTTGTGAGCGCATAGAGGGTTATTAGAACATTACATATTTAACCCAAATAGTGCACATTGTACACATAGCCCCCTGCACCACATCACAAAGAAATAGCTGTTTAAAATGGTAATAGAACAAGGGGATTCACCTTTACAGGATAGGAGGGGACAGAACAAGGTTACAAGGTGGTATTTGGTATCCAGCTGTAGGGTATTTTAAGGGAAACATTCTGGTGTTGGTTTGAGGAAGATTGCATGTTCCTGAGGATAGTTAGATGCAGAAGAAGAAAATAGGTTAAAACTTTATTTACTGTATATTATGTATGTGGGGGGAATCCAGAGGAGACCACCCACAAGAGCAGTTGAGAAAGACATAGCCCACCTTTTCAAATCAACCTATGACTTCTCCTGTAATGTAAAGATACATCTCTGTGTCCAGTAGACAAAGGGATTACAGTGACCATTGTATTGTACATGGAAGTAGTGTATAAAAAAAGCCTGTTGCTGCCTGGCTGGTCAGAAGACTCTGAACGCTATCTGTATGACCAGCGGAGGACCGGCCGGGTTGCGCTTGCGAACATTCTCACGTATGTACATTCTCTGTAGCCATTATTCTGTTTAGACTTATCTTGTTAGCCTGTAGTGTATGATTTGTACTGTTTACCTTTTTGAATAATCCACTGTGGCCTTAGAAACCCTGTGGTTCAACTACAAACCTGTGCTGTGTCTTCACTTTCCTGCAAGGGTCTTAGAGTGTATTTATCTGTATAAGGTGTATAGGCATTGATAAGGTGTACGCACTGCGGGTACTTTATACCGTCAGCGCTACTTAAGGTTTAAGGTATAACATCGTTGCGGTACTTTGCTGCTAAGGGTTTAAAGTGTAATCATATCATTGCATTATATCATTAACAAGCTTTAAAGGTTATCAATTGTGTGTGCGCACGCTGTGTGTGCTTTGTACCCACAGTGCGGCGTTTGTACGCTGAGTGCGTACACGGTACGGGACTCTGTGCACAAATAGCGTACGAAGTACGTAGCGTGAGCTAGCGACCGCAGCAGCTCCATGGTAAAGGTGTGTTTAAAGGTATAGCTTTACTGTTTAAGATAATATCGACATTATCAGTGCATATATACGCACACATACAGTACCCGTCACCTCAAATTAAGATATGAATTAAGATTGCTTTTGACCCCTATTTACAGAAAAGGCATTAAATTAAAATCAATATTGAGTCCCCTAGGTATAAGGGTACCTAATTGATATATTAATTTCGTCTCTTCTCTAATAAGACATTCCTCCATCCGTCCTCCTCTCCACGGTACAGATACCATCTTCAATCCTACAAACTGTAATGTATATGGGTTGCCTTGATGTATATCCAAAAAATGAGCAGATACACTGTGGTCCTTCTTCCTATTCTTTATGTTGCATAGGTGTTCCTGTATCCTCACATGCAACTTACATTTAGTCTGCCCTATATACTGTAACCCACAAGGGCAAACCAACAAGTAAATGACACCAGTGCTATTACAACTTAAGCGATCTCTGATCTTAAATTCCGTATTATTAGAAGAATAGGTAGTCACACCATATACTTTTACGGTTCTTAACCTTGATATTATTATCACTTTAAACCTTTTATTTTTTTTAAAGAAATAAAAGAATAAGAAATATAAAAATAAAGTGTGTTATTCCCTTTATTACTCTTTTATATTTCCTTTCTATAGTCTGGTTCTTTGCGCTGGGGAAAAATTCTGTATGTTTGTGTTCTTTTAGTGGAGCAAGGTAGTAGCCCCGCCCCTTTCAGCTGCACTGTCCAGAATTAATCGATTCCTTTACTATAGCGCAGTGCCAAAACTTTTTCCTGTTATAGATCGTTGTATACTACCAGGGCACAGCAGCTTTATTTAGAGGATAAGTTATTGTTATTTTTATAAATATTTGTTTATTGCATTATTTTGGAATAATATAGAATGGCCTCTAGTAGAGAGATAAGATCCAAATATCTAGATACTTTTGCTATGAAAGGGAAAAAGGTAATTAGCGACACTCCAGCTTTGGAGGAGACTTTTTGTGAACTTTACCTCTCACTGGAAAAATTAGAAATAAGCGAGATGAAGCAATGGTGGGAGAGCACAACCCTGACTAAGTATCTGGAGCATAATATGATAGGTCTAAGAGTAATTAAGAAACCCACATTCCACTCCACAGACAAAAGTTTTTTAGATAAGTGGAATAAGTCTCTGGATGAGTGTTCTTATAAACTTATAAGACTCATCATAGAGGACAGAAGGGTATCTTTACGAAAAATTGAGGGAGAAATTAGTAATATAAGAAAACGTTTAGAACCCTTGGAAAATCTGGAGGATTTTACTAAATTAGAAATCCTTACAGAGAATAAATTGAAGAAAATGGAAATGGACATAATAGATCAAAAGAGAAGGAAGTTTAAAAGGGATGTCGAGGATTATGAAAGAGATTACAGAAACTGGAAGCAAGAGAGGGTATTTAAACCTAACAACTACCGAAGGGAAGAAAGATTCCAAACGAGAGAGAATTATAGTCACCATCCCCCTAGATACGATATGAGGAATCAAATCTATAGAACAGACGGCCTCCATGAGAGAAATTACATATCATCTTACGACAATAGGAGAAAGAACAATAGAGATCACTCTAGAGAAAGAATGTCCAGACAGAAAGAAAAATGATCCAATTGGAAGACATACGACGATAGATCTAAGACGAGGAAAGAGAGGAGGAGCAGTATAGAACAAGGTCACCCGTTAATAGACGTACAGAAACCCAACGCTATCCCACTAATAAAGATCTTGTGGATAGTTTCAATAAAGGAAGGAAAGATAGGGAGGAGGAATCAAACATTTCAGCCAAAGGCCTTGTGAATCGGATTAGTGATAAATTATCCTCATTAGTACAAAGAAAAGATGTAGGGCTGGAAGAAATCGAGGAGGATGAATCTGATGGGTACATGGATGCTTTTTTAGAGTTGGCACACAACGGAAATCAAAACATAGATAAAGGAGCGATCCCCAAGAGAAGGATGAACAACAGAAAGGAGAAGGGGAAAAGAAAGAGAGGAACATACAGTTCAGATTCAAGCGAGGAAGGCACAGGGGCCGCAAGGTCCAGCAGCAACAACAAAAAAAGAAAAGAACAAAGGAGTCGAAACAAAAAGGCATCTTCAACCTGAGTGGTCACACACTTAGTAAAACAGAGTTGGATATACTTAGCAAAGGACTGAAATATGCACCTTCGAATAGATTAGATAGATTTGACACCTTTATCGACTTGCATAAATTTGTTCGCAAGCTGACTTTGAAGAAGTTTTTTAGTAATAAGGATCAGAATTTGGCACAAAGTGAAGACTTACCAGGGGATCCTTTTATCCACACAACATTACGGCAGAAATCTTCCTTTTATCCACATCATTTTAAAAGTGCACAAATTAAAATGTTTCAGAAGTTGGTTGAGGCCGATATTGAGAAGATTGATGCAAAAATACCAGTAAGGAGAAACAATTTCACAAATAAAGAAAGACTGTCCCTTCATGCATTAAGAAAGAGAGATGAAATTATTATTAAACCGGCAGATAAGGGGGGGGGGTATTGTTGAACAAGACCGGGAGAAATATAATCAAGAGGCTCTGAGACAACTTAAGAATGATTCTACATACCTACCCTTCAAGAAAGATCCAACATACAAATATTTGGAGGATTTGAATGTATTGCTGAAAAAGGGAAGAGATAAGGGGATTCTTAATAAACAAGAGTTTGAATTCCTAAATGTAAAAAATCCCAATATCCCAGTCTTTTACCACCTCCCTAAGATACTTAAAGATAGTAAGGATCCTCCAGGCCGTCCAATTGTGGCAGGGGTGGGATCTCTAACGGCGAACCTATCGGGTTATGTAGACAAATTTCTACAACCAATAGTAGAAAAACAGAAAGGTTATATAAAAGACACTACCCAGGTTCTAAACATGTTGAAGGAGATTCAATGGGAAAAAGGCTTCTTACTGGCAACCTGTGATATAAAAGCACTTTATACCTGTATCCGTCATGAGATCGGCTGTCAGTATGTTAAGAACAGGATTCTGGATGAAGGCGTTTTTAGACAGGAACAAATAGATTTTATTATGGAACCAATTATGTTTATTATTGATCATAACTTTTTTTATTATAATGATACGTTTTATGCACAATGCACTGGTACGGCTATGGGTACAACATTTGCACCTTCGTATGCCAATTTGTTTTTAGCAGAGTGGGAAATAAAGAACATATGGCAGAATGAAAAATATAGTGATTAATTATATCTCTGGGGCAGATATATTGACGACATTGTTATTTTGTGGAAAGGTGACCGGAATGAGTTTGAAAATTTTATACAGGAGATAAATAATAACGAAGTTAATCTAGAGTTCACCAGCACAATAAGTGAAGAGGCAATACATTTCCTTGATCTTACAATTTATGTGGAGAACAATAAGTTAGAAACGAAGACATATATAAAACCGACAGATACTAATAGTTATTTAAATGCAAAGAGTAACCACCATAAAAGGTGGATTCAATATATTCCTGGGGGACAAATGAAACGTATAAAACGTAACTGTTCCAAGAGTACAGTTTTCGATGTGCAAGTGGAAGAACTTATTAAGAATTTTGAGGATAAGGATTTTGATAAACGTCATTTATTAGAGGTAAAAAACTTCACAAAGAATTTAGATCGATCAGAACTCCTTAAATACAAACAAAAAATCCCCAATCAAATGGAGGATGTATTATTTATTACTACATTCTCAGCTCAGAATAATATGATAGAAGAGAGTATCCGTAAACACTGGCACATTTTGTTATCTGATGATGCTTTAAAAGGTTTACTTCCGGACAAAACACATATAGTCTATAGGCCAGCACCCACTCTTAAATCCTCATTGGTTAGGAGTCATCCAAAACCTGAAATAAAGTTTAAGGAGGGGGATAAAAAAGGTTTTTCTAGATGTGGTGTTTGCACGGCCTGTCAAAAGACTAGAATGAATTCAACTAAGATTGTCGAAACAGTTAGGTCTTCTTCTAATAATACGGAATTTAAGATCAGAGATCGCTTAAGTTGTAATAGCATTGGTGTCATTCACTTGTTGGTTTGCCCTTGTGGGTTACAGTATATAGGGCAGACTAAACGTAAGTTGCAAGTGAGGATACAGGAACACCTATGCAACATAAAGAATAGGAAGAAGGACCACAGTGTATCTGCTCATTTTTTGGATAAACATCAAGGCAACCCATATACATTACAGTTTGTAGGATTGAAGAAGGTATCTGTACCGTGGAGAGGAGGACGGATGGAGGAATGTCTTATTAGAGAAGAGACGAAATTAATATATCAATTGGGTACCCTTATACCTAGGGGACTCAATATTGATTTTGATTTAATGCCTTTTCTGTAAATAGGGGTCAAAAGGAATCTTAATTCATATCTTAATTTGAGGAGACGGGTACTATATGTGTGTGTATATGCACGTACATGTGTGCACATGTATGTATATATATACATGCATATGGGTACATATATGTGTGTTTTTAAGGATTAACAATATGGATTTATGATTATAGCCATTATAATAATGTCTTTTGGTTTAGAATATACATTATTTTTAGTTTATTCTTATATGGATTCCCCAACAAAATAGGTAGAGTCCATCCCCCGGTTTTTAGCATTGTGTTTTTATAATGAAGATTTTTACTCCTCCGTTATAATGTATTATGAGTTTCCACAGATTTTTTATCTTTAATAATTAGAATATTATGAGCAACGTTCCATGTTTGTTATGTCTCTAATTGTGTCAGATTGTCCATGTAAATGGATTATATAAGAGAGATTTTGTGCACCCCCTATTTGGAAAATAATCACTAAGAAGGGGACGAGATAAGTCTGTATCACTTGCTGATCAGGAAGTTCATAGGACGGTGGAACGCGTGACCTCATTAGAATACTGTGGAACGCATACAGGAAAAGAAAATTATGGCTGGATGTCCTATAAAAGTAATGAGTAGAGACGGATCGATTATTCTGCAATCCTGACGAAGCCCTCACAGGCGAATGCGTCGAGTGTAGATAACATCGATCCCGAGCAACGCTGTGTAGCGCTTCCAGCAGGGTAGATGCTAGAATCAAGTGGGCTAAGGGACCTTTTCCGTAAGGGGGAGGAGTTACGACGCAAGGGGGAGGAGCTAGGCCAGCGGGATAGTTCCTCTACTATCCACGCCACCAACTATTACCTTTAGTAATTAGGTGGTGAGCGAAGCGGAGCGGAGCGAGCCACCGTGCCCGAAGCGTGGCGAGCGAAGCGAGCCCGCGAGGGTACTTTTCGGGTACCCTGTTCGCCCGTAGCTCCTCCCCCTGGTGACGTAGCTCCTCCCCTCAATACGTCACAAGGTCCCTTCAGCCCCTCCGATATAGAACCAACCCTTCAAGCAGCGTGCACGGGACTTCCGCCGGCAGATTCCGGACCCTCCTCAGCAGCTTTGGGAACTTTCCAGCCAGTTAATTTTCTCTATTGGGGACGCCTTTCTGGATATCACCTAAGATATTATAAGGTATCTCCGTATTATAAAGGGACTGTATTAAATGTAATATCAGCGTGTGTGCAGATGCACTAAACAGTGACCGGGGAGATCTCATTGACAACAGTGTTGGTATATTCTAACACAGCCTTAAGTGTCCCTACTGAGCATAATTTCTGGAAAAAATATAATCTGTGACTGACTTAACTCAGATAGAGGGAGTAAGCCGCGGATTAGCGCGTCCCTTCTATTACAATTATCAGCAGTGAATTTGTGTACTGGAGACCATCACATAACTGTGGGGTATAAGAACTTCTACCTCAATCCATATATGTTATATGTTCGTATGTGCTGTGTCCTTGTTTACCGGTAATAGGTAGTCACACCATATACTTTTACGGTTCTTAACCTTGATATTATTATCACTTTAAACCTTTAAAAAAAAAAAAAAAAGAAATAAAAGAATAAGAAATATAAAAATAAAGTGTGTTATTCCCTTTATTAATCTTTTATATTTCCTTTCTATATTCTGGTTCTTTGCGCTGGGGAAAAAAATTCTGTATGTTTGTGTTCTTTTAGCGGAGCAAGGTAGTAGCCCCGCCCCTTTCAGCTGCACTGTCCAGAATTAACCTATTCCTTTACTATAGCGCAGTGCCAAAACTTTTTCCTGTTATACAAGGGACCCCCAAGCCTTTGCGGTGGACGCCCTGGTAACTCCGTGGGTGTTTCAGTCGGTGTATGTTTTCCCTCCGCTTCCTCTCATTCCACAGGTGTTGAGGATCATAAGACGTACAAGGGTTCAGGCAATACTCATCGCTCCAGATTGGCCACGGAGAGCCTGGTATCCGGATCTTCAGGAATTACTAGTGGAAGATCCCTGGCCGCTTCCTCTAAGAGAGGACCTGTTACTACAGGGGCCCTGCCTGTTTCTGGACTTACCATGGCTGCGTTTGACGGTGTGGAAGTTGAACGCCAGATTTTAGCTCGGAAGGGTATTTCCGGGGAGGTCATCCCCACTCTCCTTAAGGCTAGGAAGGAGGTCACGACTAAACATTATCACCGTATTTGGAGAAAGTATGTGTCGTGGTGTGAAACCAAAGCAGCTCCTGCGGAGGAGTTTCACTTGGGTCGTTTCCTCCATTTTTTGCAGGCAGGCGTGGATGCAGGCCTGAAATTGGGTTCCATCAAAGTGCAGATTTCGGCTTTATCTATTTTTTTTCAAAAGGAATTGGACGTCCTTCCTGAGGTTCAGACTTTCGTGAAGGGAGTGCTGCATATCCATCCTCCATTTGTGCCACCCGTGGCGCCGTGTAGTATCTTGAAGTGGTGTTGCAGTTTCTTATGTCTCACTGGTTTGAGCCTTTGCCTAATGTTGAGTTAAAGTTTCTCACTTGGAAAGTGGTCATGCTTTTGGCTCTGGCGTCTGCTAGACAAGTGTCCGAGTTGGCGGCATTGTCTCACAAGAGCCCATATTTGATCTTTCATTCAGATAGAGCGGAATTGAGGACTCGTCAACAATTTCTGCCGAAGGTGGTTTCTTCGTTTCACATAAACCAACCTATTGTGGTACCGGTGGCTACGGATGCTGTGGCGGTCCCAAAATCTCTTGATGTTGTAGGAGCTTTGAAAATTTATGTCGCCAGAACGGCTCTTACTAGGAAGACAGAGGCTCTGTTTGTCCTGTATGCTTCCAACAAGATTGGAAATCCTGCTTCTAAGCAAACTATTGCACGCTGGATTTGTAATACGATTCAGCAAGCTCATTCTTCGGCTGGGCTACCGTTGCCGAGGTCAGTGAAGGCCCATTCTACCAGGAAGGTGGGCTCATCTTGGGCGGCTGCCCGAGGGGTCTCAGCACTTCAACTTTGCCGAGCAGCTGCATGGTCGGGTTCAAACACTTTTGCTAAGTTCTACAAGTTTGATACCCTGGCTGATGAGGACCTCATGTTTGCTCAATCGGTGCTGCAGAGTCGTCCGCACTCTCCCACCTGCTCTGGAGCTTTGGTATAGACCCCATGGTCCTTTTGGAGTCCCCAGCATCCTCTAGGATGTAAGAGAAAATAGGATTTTAATACCTACCGGTAAATCCTTTTCTCCTAGTCCGTAGAGGATGCTGGGCACCCATCCCAGTGCGAACTGTTCCTTGCAGTTGAGTTGATACTGGTTATTTTCGGTTGCACGTGGTTTGTGTATCAGTTATATTCAGCTTGTTGCTGTTGTTAGTTCATACTGTTATCTGGTTTCATGCTACTCCAGTTGTACGGTATGTTTGCGGTGTGGGCTGGTTTGTTTCTCGCCCTTAGTTTAACAAAAATCCTTTCCTCGAAAATGTCCATCTCTCCTGGGCACAGTTCCTATAACTGAGGTCTGGGGGAGGGGCATAGAGGGAGGAGCCAGTTCACACCCAGTCAAAGTCTTTTTAGTGTGCCCAAGCTCCTGCGGATCCCGTCTATACTCCATGGTCCTTTTGGAGTCCCCAGCATCCTCTACGGACTAGGAGAAAAGGATTTACCGGTAAGTACTAAAATCCTATTTTGTATTTTTCTCTGTGAGTTTCAGTCACTATATACCTCTTGAATCCTCTGCTGTGCTTTCACACTGCACAGGGGGTTCGTGGTCAGGTATTATTCTGCAGATATTGTACTGTGTTGCCCGTGATTTACGCTTTCAGATATGTCAGCTTCAAGGGGCGACGGTGCTGCGGCTGATCCCACAATGCATGGTGGTGAGACCGCAAACACATTAGAAGAAAACATAGCAGCGGAGGGTTCAGGTTCTGGGGTTCCCTACCCCCCAGTAGGGCCGTGGCAATGAGTGCTCATAATGACCCGCCTTGGGCTACTTTCTCCACTCTACTAAATATGCTGGTAACTAGACTTACGCCCCCTATGGGACCTCACGTGCCGGTACAGCCACATATTGTCCCTGCGGTCAATCCGCCATGGGCAGATCTCCTGTCCACTCAGTTACAGCAATTGAATCACTCACTGTACAAACAAAAACCTATCCCTCGCCCGCCTAAGACCAAAGGGTCCTCTAAGCGGGCCATTACTTCCTCACAATCCACCCATGTTCCAGACACTTCGTCTGATGAAGATGGTGTATGTACTGACCCCTCAGACACTGATCCAGATGCTTCTGATGGGGAATCTGTTTCGCAGGTGGATGTTCCTGACCTATTGGAGGCTATCAGACTGATTCTTCAAATTTATGATGGCCCAGAATGTGTTGTTACCTCTAAGAAACTCGATAGATTTAAACGTCAGAAGGTTTTTGTACAAGTTTTATCTCATTCTGACCACTTAGTTGACATACGTCATGAATCCTGGGAAAATCCATGAAAAAAATTCACACCTCACAAGAAGATGCTGGCTCGCTATCCTTGCTGCGGCGCGGCTGGTGGTGCCTTCTGCTCTGCCTGTAATTACCGTCACCTCTCTGAAAGAACCGATGGATAAGCGTGTGGAGGGTTGCTTAAAAGCCATTTACACCCTCTCAGGAGCTTTGCATCGGCCCACTATTGCAGCTAATTGGGCTGCAGAAGCTATTGAAGTGGTGGCTCAGGAGGTGGAAGCTGAGTTGCCGTCCAACTTTTCTGATAATGCTCGACAATGCCTCTCGTATATTGTCACAGCATCTCATTACATTAAGGAGGCGGCATCTGATGCTGGTATTCTGGCGGCCAAGGCTTCTACTACGTCCATTTTGGCTCACCGTATTCTCTGGTTATGGTCCTGTTCTGTGGATCTGGAC